>NC_089539.1:13921730-14221730 GCF_963924715.1 Thunnus thynnus | reverse complement strand
TTAATAACCCATCAACAATAAACTGGTACTGAAAAGAGGTAGTTTACCTTATTGTGGAGTCTCTACGTTTGCCTTGCAGTGATTACAGTTATTTTATTTTCAAAAAGTTACTGATTGAACACATCAGGGGTGACTTTGTGAGGAGAGAGAGAGAGAGAAAAATGGAGGATGGAGAGCTGTGAGGATGGATTAGGCAGCGAAATGAAAGGGAGCAGGTGCCTGGGGCACCCTGAGGGGCTGTCACAAGGTTGTATGTGCATGTGTGTGACAATAACACACACACACACACACACACACACGGACAACTGATTGCAAAAGGGTTGTTTTGGCTAAATGTTGTGTTGACTGGTTAAAAAAAAAAATTACTCTCAGCGTACCCACACACATAAACAAACACGCACAATCAGAGTCGTGAACTCAAAGGCTGAGGTCACTACGATAAATTTAATATGGCTCAACCAAATCTGTGATGTGATTTCAGTTTGTGTGAGTGAGAGTAAGGAATAGAGAGAGAGAGAGAGAGAGAGGGAAGATATGGGTGCAGACAGAAGGCCAGATGGACATTCAGTATTCTGAAATATACTGACGTGTTATTCTGCATAAAAACGCTTTTTAAATTGAAACGAGAGATTCAGACACAGAGCGATCACAGCGGACAGAAAGACAGAGGAACTGCCTCTTCTCTCCCACAGCGGTGGTAAGAGGCAGAGAGGCGATCTTAATCCAAATCCCTTCAATTTGAATTTAGCCGGTCAGATAGGATGGATGGACACTGAGAGGATTTTATCCATTCAAATTTCATTACTGAACTGAAGATTGAAACAGAATATACATTAAAGCATATAAGAGTAATTCATAACCCTTTGTCTAACTAGCACTGTCTTAAGTACTGAAATAGAAAATAATAACAGGTTTGCAACACATCAGGTTTTATTTGGTGTTCTCATTGAATTAAAAAATAAAAAAAACATGCCAGTGAGTCTGAAGTTACCATTAAATTTTCATGTTAACTTCACTGCACTTGTTTTAGCTGTGAGGGATGTAGCACTAACCTATAAGCTATAAACGGCAAATATTGAAGGATAATAGTTGCTTGAAATCCTTTTTTCATTGAATTACTAAAAATCTGCCCATGTTTGAGCATCCTTTTTTGTTATGCACTGATGTTTTGGCAACAGAAAACAACATTTAGTGTTATACTTTTTAAAAGCTTATAGTGAACAGAAATGTAGCGAGGCAGAAAGATGCAGAGAGAAAAACAGAAATAATGGAAGGACAACGGGATAGAAGGAAGGATGGAGAGAAAAAAGAAAAAGAGAGAAAGAGAGAGAGAGACAGAGAGAGAGACAGAGAGAGAGACAGACAGAGAGAGAGACAGACAGAGAGAGAGAGAGAGACAGAGAGAGAGAGAGAGAGAGATTTCTAGTAAATTCCTTTGGTCCATTAACAATCCCTGTCAGCCTCCACATAACTGAACTCCCATGAGGAGAGGCGGGAGACAGCTCTCATCTGCCTCTGTCTGTCTGTCTGTGTGTGTGCGCGCGCGTGTGTGTGTGTGTGTGTGCGTGCGTGCGCGCTCTGTTGAGTTGATGACCTCAGCAGCACTCAACTTAAAAACAGCCTCTGATTGCATCTGTTGTCCTCTCTGTCTGTGTTTTGGTCTCTGTCTCATTTTGCTTTTTTGTTTTGTTTTTCAGTCGGTGCTTCCAGCCAACTGTCATCTATATTTTAGCGAAACTTGGAAATGTTACAAAACCTAAGAGTGCATTTGGTACATTTCCATCCGATGAGTTGATTCAAGAGGCTTCCTGACTGTCAATAAACAGATAGATAAATAAGAGTTTTACTAGTTGTGGTTGTCAGACTTGTTGCTGCCTATGAGAAAATCAAAAAAGACGACAAAAATGATGAAACTGAATAAATGATGCCAAGCTTATGTCATTTTTACTCAATTCAAGCCAGTATAAAACCTTTTTGTGAAGCTGAATTTCATTTTTTTTAAAAGAAAATTGCTCATATATATCAAATCTCTGCATTTATTTTCAACTTATCAGCCACTGCGTGACCCCAGGGTCAGGTTGCCATGTTCAAGGTCAACAAAACATCTCTTGAGGGCACATTTTTTTTGGCCCTAATGTGACATGGCTTGCTTGGTATTGCTCTCTAGCGGCGGAGAAAAAAATGCAGCCAAAAATGTTCTCCTCTAGTGTTTTCTCAGTTTTTTTATATTTAGACAGAGAGAGAGAGAGGGAGAGTTGGGAGGGAGAAAGAGAGAGAGAGAGAGACTAATCAGTGCAAAAGCAAAGTCATATGAGTGGATCTCCTGCAGCTCATGCCAAACTTATTAATATACTGTAGGCTGTAAACAAGTAGGGGGGGGGAGAGAGTGGTAGAGAGAGCTGAGTGGAGGAAGATGGAGACCAAAAAAAAAACACAAACAAGGCTTTTAGGTACAACCCATGAATGTCACAGGTGCAAGAAATAGATTTCACTCTCTGTCACATGCTGCTCTAGAAATTCAGACTTACGCTGGTAACTCGTCTGTAGATCTGGGCAGCGTTTTGACATTCAGAGTAGGGGTACTCTGAGGTAGCCATCTCCAACATACACATCCCGAAGGCGTAGACGTCTACGGATTCATCATACTTCTCCTCGTACATCTCCGGAGCCATAAACTCTGGGGTACCTGATGATAAGGAGAGGAGAAACCGTGACCTTATGCATCATGCTGACAATTTAAAACCCTTATTTTTTGCTTATTTTGGAGTGTGGGAATGTCTTTAACTGTAAATGTCATCACAGACGACAGAAAAAGGGACATCGAGAAAAAAAAACTCTCAGGGAATACACAGTAAATTCACAGCTTCTGTTCTGTGACACATGATGCAATAGTTACAGTGAAGACAGGACTTAAATCTTTAAAATGCTTTAGAAAATCCGGATATTTAACATCACAAACTCACTTCTGGTACTGCATACTAGCCTGAAATGTTGCATATGTGAACACACGTTTGTTTAAGTGTGTGCGGTTTTTTGATAAGTGTCTAAATACTTGAGAACAGCTTAATCGCTACAAAGCAGCTGCTAGATTGACTAAGCACTTCATTCTTGCCTCGAGCGCACCAGAATATGCGCTTCCATGCGCTGTGTATGTGAGAATATGAGCGAATACCAGAATACCTGTGGTTAACTGTACAGCGAGACTACTGTAAGAAGGCAGAGTTATTATATGGAGCACAGCGGATACTCGACTTGTGTGCTCAAGAGTGTATTATAAAAGGATGGAGGGGGTGTTTGTGTGTGTGTGTGTGCGGCATATCTTTGGCGCGTGTATGCATCTCTAGACAGCTTAATCCTAGATTACTAGCAGACTGACTGGTGTGTGTTTCAAATATGTGCTGTTTGCTTTTACAACTAGAAATTTTAGAAGCAGTATGTAAGCATGTAAAGCGGTTATTGTTATGACAAACCCACGTAAATTACAGTGTGTGACTTTCACAAACCTAAACATTTCTGATACACAGGCTTGAGTCTGACTACTGCAGGTCTGTCTGCACGTGAGAGATCTTCCTACCTATGACGCTCTTGGCGAAGGAGGCCCTCTTCAGTGTGGCTAACCCCAGGTCTCCTATCTTGACCGACCCCGTGGGTCCTGTGATAAAGATGTTGTCGCATTTCAGGTCTCTGTGAATGATGGGTGGAGCTCTGGTGTGTAGGAAGTGAAGGCCTTTGAGGATCTGTCTGCACCACGAACGCAGAACCTTGATTTTCATCACCTTGAAACGCTTCAGGTAGCTGCAGGACGAAGAGAAGGCACGTAAATGAGCGTGTCATTCAACAAAGCGAGATTAAGTGTACAAAACTAAAGAGAGAGAGAGCAGCAGGTTCAACCCGTCAACAGCCCGTCATCAGTTATGTATCCTGCTCAAGTGGGCAAAACAATAACTGCTGACATTTCCGGTCCTCTTTGAAAGTCGTTGTGTACGAGTGCAACAGCTACAAAAAAAAAAGCAGAACGATTTTAGCAAACAACTATTACGCATCAAATAATATGAAGAGTGTGGCACCATTTCATTGAAGTTGAGGGCTGTATAGTAAACTTATTGTGGGACATTTAAACCCAACCAGGAGTTTAATTAATTATGCCAAAGCAAGGCATGGAGAGACAGAAGTAGTAGCAGAAATACGGATAATACTTCAATTAAAGATTAAAGCTTATACAACCAAAGTGGATTACAGTCTGACAATTCCAGCTTAAACTGATTTTTTTGGCCTTTTGGGGGCAAACGGAAACATTTTGTAAACAAAACACTGACATATCACCACAATTTAAGTTCATATGGTGAAATTGTTAGGAAACAGTTGGTTATGAACACACGAAGTACTAAAATTGACTTACTTTTAGCTCTGTTTTTGGTCTCCACTAACTCCTGAGGGAAATTTCTGGCTCTTTAGCTGCTAAATGTTCCACTATGTTCACCAGCTAGTCACTAACTGTGTCTGTCTGCCGTTTAGTGCTGAGCAGGTAGCGCACAGCTGCCTGTTATAGCTGAAAATTACACTATGAGAGTGAATCAAAACAGTAAAGGCTGCAGGCTGAAACTCGCTATGAAGCCTCTCACATTACAGACTTTGTCACAATCTGATACTGTAAATTGTATAAAATTATCGATTATAGCGGCTTTAAAGAGATGCATCATAAATTTACAGTACAGACATGAATGTGCACACAAACAAACAACAACAAATGATTAGAAACTGACATTGCATGCATGGAAAATATCCACTGGAATATTAGAACAAATAGGAATTCTAATGTATTTAATTTCTTCACACAAAATGCAACAATATTAAATTACAACCTCATGTAAATGTCACTTTTTAAGCAAACTCTAGTGAAACAATAGCAGCCATGCTAGTTAACATCCTCATATATTTTTTATGTGGTTTTTAATAGAAAATTCTTCCCCATGTTTCTAAGAGTCAGGACAGTGCAGATGCCCACTGATCTGATGGTAAACATTAGCTGTATTACATTATATTTATGCCACTTATTCTTAAAGCCTTCTAATCTTCTGGATTGAGAACAATGAGGTTTCATTTAATGTGTAATTGTTCTATTTTGAATCCTATTGTCTTTATTCCTGTCTAGAGTTACGGGGGTCTGGAAGCTCTCCCAGCATAGTGGGTGGAAGGGAAACATCCTTGACGACAGATTTTCAATTTCCACAGTTTCCAGTCAACCTAGTTTGTATGTCTTTGGGATGTGGGAGGAAACAGGAATACAGGGAGAACAGGACGGGAATTTGACAGTATGTGAAATGTTTTCCAGTTCGCGGTGTTTCCAGATTGAGCGTTTCTCTTATTCACTGTCAAATGACTTCAAACATACAGCTGTTTTTTATTATTATTGATTAAATTAGATGCAATTATTGGATGAAAAGGCTTCTGTCAAAACTTCTGTTTAAAAGCTACTGTGAAAACTCATTCATAATTCATAGACTGCCACTCTTGATAAGCTCATTTAAAATCAATGTTTAAATTCTAGGCAAAGTGTTTCCCATTTTCTCTTATCAGCTGGAGACTTGTGTGCTTTTTTTTCTCTTCACAGCTTTTCTGCTACATTCAAGTACCGAACAGAAGAAATCAAACAGAGAGAAGCGGAGTTTACTCCTTCGTCATTCTCTGATCAACCAGGCGATGAGGAGGTTTCAAAAGGAGCTCAACCGTTCCATGACTCATCATCTTTTTGATTTGTTTAATTTAGCTGGTATGTGTAAATTTCATCGCATCACAGCGAGCAGAAGAATTTTGATTTGAGCTCATTTTTCTTATTATTATAAGTGCCTTAGATGTTGGAGCTCAAAACGACCTTGTCCTTGATCTTTTCTATTACCGCATTTAGTTCAATGTCCATGCTTTCAATTTAGCTCAAACTAAATCTGTTCAAGGTCCTGCAGCTGACTGAACTGCAGTGACCCCAACAAGAATGCTGTTGTCTCCACCAGCGGTGTCCTCTGTTTTTCCTGTTTTGTGTCCAGACAGCTGACCTGGTGCAGAGCAGCATCGGTGAGTCTGGCTGCAGCATCACTGGAGGCTCTCCGCTTACACACAGATCCTGAGAGTCAACAGCTGCTCTAATAATGCAGCGACTGCAGTCTGTCTTAGCTGACAAGAGCAGTTCAGACAACTATGGACTCAGCATCACAAACCGATCTGCTCCATCAAAGATCCAGATTGTTGGACGGAGCTCCGGCGTCACTGCGTGTTAATAGCTGTGACGCTGTGTTTTCACCAGCAGAGTCAGTAACTCTGCTACTGTACTAAGTACCATCTTGAGGTATTTGTACTTTGAGTATTTCAATTTGATGCTTCTTAATACTTTTATTCCACTTCATTTCACAGGGACACATAGTTATTACTATACTATATTTATTTAAAAGTAGAGCTGAAACAAGACAATCTGTCAGTCAATCGACAGAAAATGATTAAGAAGAACAATTAAGAAAAATACTAAACATTTGCTAAACAATGTTTGACTTTTACATGTACTTAAGCTCTTTCTTCTTTCACCACTGTCACTAACTCTGTGAGCACTGATTTTGGGTGAAAACTCAGTTTACATGAGGACAGCTGCAGCAGCATCCTACAAACCCTCCGACACAGAGACCTACGGCTAGCAGACCTCTGGAATCAAAATGTAACAAGATGCAGCGTGTCCTCTCTTCTGTCCTTGGCCTCGGATGAATTCCCATATATCAGGATTAATGGCCTCGCTACATTGTTCACACTAAGTATAGTCAACCTGTGATGCATTCACTTTATTAAAAATCACAGGCGATGGCGCTGTCAACCGACACGCCGTCGGGATTGTTGGAGTATGACCCACAATAAGGCTGCGATCAGAGATGATTTTCATTATCAATTAATTTGACAGTTATTTTCTCAAGTAATAAATGTATTGTTTCATCTACGAATTGTCAGAAAACAGTGAGAAATGCCCTCCATAATGTCCTAAAGCCCAAGTTGATGTCTTCAAATCGCTTGTTTTGTCCAACCAACAGCATGAAAACCAAAGAGATTCAATTCACGACCACACAGGACAAAGACAAGAAACTTAGAAATTGGAACTAGTCAATTTTGCCGCATAAAATGACTGAAACAGCATTTTTCCTAAATAGGGTCTCAACATCTTCCTTTCCCTTTAAAAATTAATATCTGGGGGGATTTATATATTTTCATACTTTGCCTTCAGAGCAAGGAACAGACAGAAAATAATCTTTTGGGGATTTTTTTTAAGAGAACATACCTCAAAAATGCACATCTTCATAACTTCAGTGTTTACGCTAAGAAAAACTTTTTACAGCCTCTCCTTCTTCCTTACATCCACCCCAACTCCATCACACACTTTTATTTCTACTTCTCACATATCTCATAATAAAAAAAAAAAAAAAAAACTGTGCTCTCTTCTCTTCCTCTTCCTCTCCCTCACTTGTCTCCTCTGCTTTCTTTCACTCCCTTTCTGAAAAGTGTTGACAGACAAGTTAAACCCTGTGGCATGTGATGCCAGAGTGACACTGCACAAACCATCTCTCCCATACACGATCGCTCAACCGTGCCTCTCTTTTCAACACAAATACCTGAACACACACATATATATATATGCAGTTTGAGAAATATGTGTATACATTATGTGAGCCGTACATACGTGATAAGCATTCACATAGAAACAGACGTTTATACAAACACATGCCTTTCTGCCTCTTTCTCTCACATACACACACACACATATATATATATACACACACACACACACACAGATAAGGGGCCTCTAATACCCTGAACCCACGCTGGTCAGTATTTCCATCCTCACCAACTCTCTCCTTCCCTATCAGTCCTCTCTGTCGTCATCTCTCTTTCTTTTTCCACCACTTCAGCACACAAGAGTCCCTCTCCTTTCCAAGTCTTCATCTGGATGACTGCCAAAAAAAATTCTCTGCAGCCTTTAATCTATTCATACTTACAAGAATTTATATTATGTATGCTTTATGTATGTGCGGGATAATTAGATAATCCACGGTGTCCGGGAATTCTAGTTTTGGAGCTATGTGCGGTATACTTAGCATACCATTTTTTTCTGATAATTGATTTAATCCGAGTCATTTTCCCACATTATCATACTTGTTGTGCAGGCATAACTGTCCTGCTTACCGTTAGCTTTTGCATTTGTTGTTGTCCAAGGTCTTATCTGAATATTTTATTCGCTCTGGTATACTTTCAGAATTGTAATACTCTTTTCTTCTCACTCTTTTTTTTTTTTTTTTTACAAAATACATAGTAGAAAGAAGGAGTTGGAAAACAGAAATATTTAACATTTTACTACATTACTGTGTGTGTCCAACATGTTTGACTTGACAAGTGCAGGAAAGATGCAGGATTGAGATTGTCTACTTATGCATTTGTTCATAAATTAAAAAAAAAAAAAAAAAAAAAAAAAAGTTCTCCAGTGGAGGGCGCTACTGCCCTTGGAAGCTGTGTGACGCTGGATTAATTCTCTCACTCTGTGGTCACAGGTGGTTCATGTGTCAGTCAGTCTGCCCGGCTGTAGATAAACTATATATCTAGTATAACTAGTTGTGTTGATCTGTTTAGTCTTGCTGCCTTCTGGCTCTCACTATCTGCCAATCAGACTGTTTTCAGTCTCCCTCTCTGTCACTAAAACTAACTGTATGTAACTATCAGTCTGGTCATTCATCGTCCCCCCCCTCCACCCTCCCCTCCACATGCTTCATTTGGTCTCTCCCTCTTGTCTGTCTCTCAGTCAGGAATGAGAGGAATCTGCAGCAGAAGCAGCAGCTGGCAGGTGGGCCGATGTCCTACGACGCACTGCATGGGGCACGCCGCGCGGCACTCGCCCCGCATTTAGCTTTTTTTTTTTTTTTTTTTATTGTGTCAGGAGCTCAACAATCACATTTGCATTCGCAGACTCACATCTATTCTATGCAGCCCAAAGACTGGCATGCGTTCACGGTGTGGACACAATGACGGCCACAGACACATCAATTCTCCACATCAGAGACTGAGGAGCGAGACTGACAGACGCCCCTGGTATTGACATGCAAACCACAGATGTACAGTTACAGTAACATGATTAGAAAGGGGTCTTCCCATGATTCCTGGGTATGATGGGAAGCGCTATGAAGTCCATTATCAAGCTTTTTTGTGCATTTGATGCTACAGTCGAACAAAAAAAGTAAATATGCTTTATTATGTAATATTCTGGAAGTGGATTGGAGCAGTAGGGAATCATCTTTTCATCATTTTAAGGTTGCAGCGGAGAGGATGACACAGGCATATGTGTGTGATTTTCACAGTCCAATAAAAAAACTGGAGGTGAGTCATCATCTGTAATGACACTGCTCTTCTGAAGCAAATAGTCTTTCATCTGATAAATGAGCAAGACTGCAAATGTGTCAAGATGGTTCTCCTTCTTTTCTACATCGATTAGTTAAGCTTTAAATGTTTTTTCTTGAATCAAGGGACATCTTTTATTCAGCCCATCTTATTTTCTGTGGTAATATTGTAAATAGTTATATTGCTATAGCTATATACAATAATACTTTTTGGATAGCAGAATGTGTTGGTTTTTCAAAGTCTTAAAACGAGCACTCAGTTAATTGACTTTATCTCTTGCGTACTCACGTTTTAAGCGTGCCAGACGTCATGAGCTCAGTGACCAGAACAATACATTTCTTTCCTTTGCATGGTCCCTCCCAGGAGTCATAGAAGCGGACAATGTTAGGATGCTGGAGACCCTTCAACATCCCGGCCTCTTCTTTGAAGCGCTGACGCTCCGACTTCGACAGCTTACGATCCTGCACACAGGAAAGAAGAGGAAAATTAGTCCCGCATACACAATACCGAGAAAAACAATACACTGCTCATCTGAGAGAGAATACAAAAAGAGGAAAGAACTATTTACCCACATAAAAACATTGATGTATTAATAGTAGCGTGATTGCAATCAAATCGAGCGAGAGGAGGGGTTTGAGAGGGAGGAAAGCTAATTAACAGAAGAGAAAAAAGGAAGAGAGGAGAAATAATTAATGCTTACAAAACATAGTTTGACAAACAGCTGCTAAACATCTTCTACATCTAATACTGATGTACCATCCAAACATGCTACTGAAAAACAAATGCAGATGAAATATGAAACCAGGCGCCATTTGAAAATGGTGCCCAATTACACTAAAATGCAGCTGTGAGCTTGAGGAAGGATGCGGATAAAACAGTAGACTGTCCTTTCATCTGAACCTCAAAAAAGACACAACAATCCATTAGAGTGTGTCTGAGGTTATATTTTGATCTGTCTTCTTTTTATCAGTGAGGTACAACACTTTATTTCTGTGTGAGGCGCTTGGTGACAAACTGGTTTATAGAAGTGATTTATAAATAAACTGATTTGAATTCACACAAGAAGCAATATTAGGTGTGTTTTGGTTGTTTTTTTTTTGGCTCATTCTCTCCTCAAGTTGGATTGTCCAGCTCTCTTGTACTGTGGTCTTTGTCACTGCCTACCCCACTGCTAACTGGAAATTGTTCCTTATCTACAATATAGTGCACTATGTTTACTTTTTGCCACTTTATTTTGATGTCTGAATTCTGCAAAATGTATGCACCATATAGTGCCCTAAAAAATTCCCACAATGGAATGAAAAACCTAGTGTTTATGGCATGTACACTACTGCGGCTACAGTGGAAAAAACTGGTATTGTTTTCCCGGAATGAAGACTGCATTTCCCATGAACGCTGAGTAAAAGAAAGACGCTACTTATTTTTAAAACTATATTTCTTTTTTAAACACAGCTGTTATGATGACGGTGAAGCAAAGTAAACTTTATTATTGTACCGTTCACACACCTCGGTTACACGTAAGGCTGCATTCACCACCACATCTAGCAACGCGGCACCTTCCCACAGGGTTGTGCGGAGGTGTGGGTGTGTTTATTTGTGCTTTAGAACATAACCGCTGTGAAACAATCAGAAAATAACGTTTTTCTCAGATTCACTCTTTTATTCTCACTACACCACCACTCGCTCTCTTCATTCACTCTCTAGCTCGCTCGGCCATCGCTGCTCTCTCTCACTAACAAGTCTGACTTTTCTTTCAATGTCATCAAACAAAGTGAAATATCCTCCTCCCGTCCTCCCCTCATCCTAATAACATCTCTGTACTCCCTCATGCTACAATGCTACATGTCTTGTAAACAAAAGCTCTTCCGGTCTGCGTGCCGTAAATCGTTTTGTCTGATTTTGCAGGGAATCTGACACGGTGGCAGGCATTTAGAATAACTATTTAGAAATAGCCAATCTTCTCACTGATGGTCTCGTTTGCTTATGTAGGTCACAAAGAGGCATCAGAGGCATCATGAGACAGTTTCATAACCAGCTAAAAGTTCCTTGTAGTAACTTTAAAGCAAAAAAAATCTTTTCTGCACTACTTTTTGCTAACAATTAATCATGATAGATGTGAAAATTACAGTTGTGACGTCAAACCTGCCAGTAATGATGTATAATGATGGGGATTCATAAGTATGAGTAAAGTACTGAGTGTTAATTATATAGGAAATCAGTAAACAAGAGTGATTTTGGACACACAGATGGTGACACCAGCTGCTTCTTTCCACCAGCCACTGAGGAGCTTTACCAGGAGGGCGTAACATGCTATCCCCTAATATCCCACCTCACTCCATGTGTGCACCCTGACCAACTAGTGGGAGTCACCGGTGCAGCAACAGGGACGCGATCCCTCACTGGCTTCCCACCAACGAATACTGCCAACTGTTCAACGGATCACATGTCAAAGCCTGAGTTATTCCTACAACTCATGTTCCTGATATGCTTGTAGTTCGGATGTGAATCATAGCCTGTGACCTTTGTGCCATCCTTTAACTGAGTCTTTATTAGCAGTGGTCTTAACCACCCATTGAGAGTCTTGACCAAAACAAGCTAAGAAAAGAAAGTTACAGTCTACATTGTTCCATCTGGTAGCAGACTAGAGTCTTAGAGGAGTCCAACACATGCACACACACACAGTTTAATGGGCATTCCAGCTCTACCACTGATACCTCAATAAACACAGATGCAAAGGGGACTGTGGCTGGTCAGGTCTTGTAAAGAAGTGTGTGAGTAGGCGTGTGTGTGTGCAGATTTACATGTGTGTTAAAGCTTTCATGCATTAATCTGTGTCTAACCTATGTGTTACATGTTTGTTTACACATTTATAAGCATTATCATGTTTGCTTTAATGTTAAAATGATGCTTGTTGTGATTTAAAATGACATATTTTATAGTTTTTGTGCTGCATCAACAATAGGCTTGTGTATCAGTCTAGTTGGAGAGTGTGTTTGTGTGCTTATTTGCTTTTGTCTGTGTGTGTTTGCACATTGATGGTTCTAGTTTCTTCACCAGCTCTGTGTCTAACCGTAGCTGACACATTCAGCACATCACTGCCCCAAAAATAAACAAAATCAGAGCTGCCTGACAACGGTAAAATAAGGTGATGAAACCTCAATACTCAAAGGATTTCAGCCCAAATATGATTGCAACCTTGTCTGTGAGTCTAAATTGTTAAGTTCATGCCAAATATCAAGTCTTCACAGGTTAACCTGCAGTTACAAGCAGGTTGCACTATATATGAAAAAAAAAAAAAAAAAAAGATTAAAACCAATATGAAAGATGTTTCAATTAACCTGGAACAAACTGAAATGTGTGCTTTGAAATGAAAGCATGACACACATCTCCAACGTTTCATAATGTCTGTGACCCTTTTAGAGGATGAAATTACAGCAAAGTGAACAGACAGGATTGGTTTGCATTCAAACAGAGAGAGCAGCAGTACTGAAACAACGGCTGTGTGTTTGTTACATGGCAGAAAATACAGGAAGGAGAACACAGAAATGTTCAGAATTTTTTTTTTTTTTTTTTCCAAAATGATGCAAGATGAGACGCTGGAGGTTAGACACCTACTGTCCGCATTATTATCATTATCAGGATTATCACCATGGCAACCAGTTTTAAAATGTGGTCCAATGAGGGGCACCTTGACTCCAATTCAACTGTTTTTTTTAATCATTCAATAAATCAATGATATTCTGACATCTTTCATGCAAAACATTTCTTTTTTAATCAGTTCATTGTGTGTACGGCCCTGTATTCTTTTATTTGAGTCTTCCATTGGAATATTAAACTTGCTTGAAACTAATGCATCCAGTAATGCATTAGTGCAAATTATCCGAGACAAAGCAAAAGCTTGACATCAATCATTCAGAAGGTTTAAAGCCACACTTGCTGGTTTTCCAGTCAACAATTCTAGGATACAATGGCACTATTGATATTATGTTGAACATTTAAATAATCAGGTTACATCCTTGACTTTGATCAACCACACCCACCGCACCAACTGATCAACGATTCAGCTGTGAAGCTTCTGCCAGGTCACGGTGGGTAAGTCTTTTGAAATGTTATAAAGCCTTGTGAGCTGCTTCAGAGATTAGGACAATCTCTCAGAGGTAATGATCTCATATTGTCATATTGTATAACCTGGGGCCTCATCTATATCATATGACTTACGCACACACACACATACGCACAGAGAGAGAGAGAGGGAGAGAAAGTCTAAAAGCTTCAGTGTGTTTCAGAGTGCATTAATGTGTGTGTGTGTGTGTGTGTGTGCCCATAACAGCTTATCCCTTCATCCTGCAGCAACCATTTCACTGATGATGACCCATTAGCAACTGACGCACACAGACATCTATGTATGCGCTCAACAACCTTTACTCTCCATTCTCTCAATCACTCTCTCTTTCATATTATGATCAACTGACCCTGTGGTCACATGACCATGGCTTTGGGTCACCTGACTTACTAGAAGCCAACATTCCACTTACCAGCAGCACTTAGAAAAGACCCTGACCATTCATATCACTGTTAGACACCTCCCTGAGGACCCTGGAAGATTACTTCCCCTTCTCCTTCTCTCTCACTCTCTCACTATGTGTGTGTGTGTGTGTGTGTTTGTGCACGTGCACGGGTGAGCGTCCACATATGTAAGCAGAGAAAGCAGACGGCAAGTCTAAGTGAGCTTCCTAATCCATTATTAATGTTTCCTTCTTCATTCTAGTGTATAAATTTGTACACAACTCTTAAACATACGGTATGCTTTGTAGGCTGCCGTAAATACAGACTTAGAAGAGTTATAAATATGTTTAAAAGACAAAGTTGTTGCTAGGATGTAGATATTTAAGGAAGTAATTTAATTTATTTCATTTACAGCACATCAGTCTTCCTGTTGAGGGTGGATGCTTTCTTTCTCTCTTTACCTCACTCGCTCTATCCCTCTCTTTCTGCTCCGAGCTTCAAAACATCATGAGACTTGAGTTTATCAGGCTCAAAAACACCCTCTCCCTCTCCATCCAAGCCTCTTTCTTCCTCTCTCTGTCTCTCTCTGCTTCTCATACACACAGGCAAACGCAAACACACACCTAAGCGAGACAAGCCTATACACTTGAATCTGCAGTCCCTTATCTGACACTTCTTTTCTACATGAGGACTTCTCACTCTCTAAGCTCTTTCGCTATCTTTCTTTCTCCTATCCGAGGACTTAAGAAGCCACCTATATACATCCCTGTGTAAGTGACAGCTCCAAGCCCTATTTCTGTATGAGGACACACATCAAACACAGACACACACACACTGTATACCCACATACATCTGGGCAGCCAGACAGGCGGGCACAAACAGGACCAGTGGTGTTAAAGCATTATGCAGCTTCCTGCAGAGAGGCTGAAAGCTGAGACCCTCTGATCGACTGGTCTAGTCTGGACATCCCGCTGTGCTTTAACACTCTGTGATCATCTGCTCTGGTCTGTCGCACCTTGGTGAGTGAGCGGCACTCGCAGCACCAGATGGATGGCGGTCACAACAGAAGACAACACCACATGAGTGCTAGAAAATTCACACAATAAACACCCGGACATGGTAAACTGGGACTCCACCATGTCACAAACAAATGATAATACTATTAGGTATGGTTGTAGTTTCTGGGTACCCAGGGTCATACATACTAAATTCACAGGAAGTCCATTATCTCTCCTGGGGACAGTGGAAAACTAAATATAGCTAGTATAAGTAATAGCATATGATTGTCTGTGGCCAAAGAATTATCTGTTTCTCAGGGTTTCCATTATATAAAACAAATTTAACTTGTTTACATAAGGGGGGGAAAAATCAATAAGGGAAAAAAACTTTTCTGTTGGCCTCATTGGTTGGTAAATTCACAAAAAAATCTCACCAAAATCTGTTCCTGTTTCCCAAGATAAATACCTGTGGGAATGTAATATGATATGTTCTGAAACAAAAGGTGCCTTCTTCAAACCTCATTAATGCTTCCAAACAACTGTCATAGATATAGTCCAATCATGCTCATATACCCGGAACACCTGCAGTTATCACTTTTCATGCTACAAAAAGAGTTTACATAAAGTTCAAAATACTTTTTAGTTTAAATGAACAAACTGCAGCAGAAAAACTGTAAATGTTAACTATACAAATGCTTTAATAAGTGATTTAATGAGATATGCAGACCTCCGCTGCAGCAGTAATAACCTCAAGTCAGCTCTGTAAAGATGGTCAGACTCTCCCTCTAATAAGTACTCGTACATAGAACTGAGGATGTGCTAAATAAAACAGAAGATCAAACACATTTGTATGGTTGGCAATATTTTTTCTTCCATTTTTTCTTCTTTCATGTCATTTTATGATTAATCATCAACAGTTTTGTCTTTACAATCGCTCCATAACTCCATTACAGCAAGGAAGGTATTCATTTTAAAAATGTGGGAAAACAAAAGACAATGCAGTTCCAAAATTACTTGAACATAACTGAATGGTGATTCCTCCATAGCTGATTATTAGATTGAGATGATGGGTGTATTATATTTACCACTCTCTTGAATCAGTGTCAGACTGATATTTCAAATGAACACACAGCAAAACGACTGGCAGCGCCCTTTTTCTAAACTCATGCATAAACCCCTTTTTCAGAGCCAAACTATACTATAAACTTTTCTCAGTTTCTCCTGAATGTGTTCGTGACCCAATTCGATTTGTTCCTCTGATAAACCTTTGAGTCCTGACCCAAATTTCGAAGAATGCTGTTCTATAAACTCGAGGGAAAAGTCGAGACCTGCGAGTCTTTATTACATTAAGCTTTTACGGTTCGGTGAATGAGCTGATTTGTTACTGTATACAGTCAAGACCTTCAGTGGTGGTGGATAGGGGCTCATGGAGGGGTGGTTTGTGTGTGTGTATGTGCATGCTATATGTGTATGAGCATGAAAAAAAAGCCTGGTGTGTTCCATTAGTATGCAGCCAAAGTGTCTCTCAGACCCCCCACACTCTGGAAACACTCTCCTGCAAAGAACCGCAAACCCCCCCTACAGCGCACACCTACAACCCTAATAAACATGTACACAAAAGAAGAAGCGCTTCACTTATGCACATGCGTCATGTGCTTGCACACAAAAACCAAAGCCTGTCCAAGACCTTTACCGCAGCCTGTTATAGTTAGCCAGAGAGAGAGAGAAAGGGGAGAGAGAGCATCTGTTGTGAATAAGAATGATTGAAGAAGTGGACGAACAAGTTCCAGGAAAAGTCAGAGGTGGAGAGAGAGTGATGGGAGACTGATCTCATCATTTAAACAGACATATCAGCGCAGGGTGCCAGAAATCGAAGGAAACATCAAGATATGAGTTCACTTGTTCACACCCTCCTCCTATATTCCCGACGTGTTATCTTTTTGTCTTCTCTTTCTCTCCCGTCTTGTTTCTTTTTCCTCTCACTGACTCTTTGTTTCTATGCCCTCCCCCTCCCTCCCTTCCTTCTTCTTCTTCTTCTTTCCTCCTATTTAGGTGGTTTTTGGTTTCCCATCAATCACCACTCTACATATTGCAGTAACCAGGGCCATGTGTCTGACTCTATGCTCTGTGTGCATGTGTGTGTATTGTAATCTGACCTAGTTGTGGCTGAAAAATCAGTCTTGACTTGTGGTAAAATACATACATTATGGTTTCCCTTGTGTTTGTGTTATAGAGATATGATTGGAAATATATTATTTAGAGTATTTAATGTCTTGGTTTACTTTTACACAGCTTTATTTGCAGTGACGGTGACAAATGGTGAAAGCTTCAGTCCTCTATTGGAGGAACATATTGATTAGTTTTCTGTTTTTTTTGTTCTTTTTGCAGGCACTACAAACTACCCATTCATCAGGATGGGTTCAGTGACAACGCCAATGTGTGTGCATGTGTGTTAACAATAGGTGCCATCTCAGACTGCCACTCATTGTGCACCCTGTTGTCTCATCTTTCTGTGCCTGGCTGTACAACACACACACACACACACACACACACACACACACCATGTGCCAGTCATTACCCTCTGGTCTGTTGGTCACGCCTCATCTCCCCTCCTCTTCCTCGTCTCCTCACAGCTCTTCTCTTATCTGCCTTTTTTTTTCTCTCCCATTTTCTTATCTTTTCTCCCATCTCTCCTATCATTTCCTATCACTCGTTATCTTTTATTCACTCCTCCTCTGTTTCCCGTTCATGGGATTCCCCTGAAAATAAGGAGTGTAGGATGCATTTCAAAAACGCCCTCTCTCAACAACATCGCACCAAACGGTTCAGCCATTTGATCCAGTCATCTTCATCCAAGGGTAATGAGAGGAAATCTGAGGATAATGAGTGGAACTTCTGGTGTAAAGTTCTTCCCTTGTTAAGTGTTAATCCTTACCAGAACAGCACGTCATGCACAAAGATCACACTATAACTGGTATAATCCCAAATTTGGAGCTAATGAGTAAAAATGGTGACATGCCAGGCTTCTAACGTTCACAGAGAAAGAGGAAACAGGCGCCGCATAATGGAAAATCAATATCAATTTGGCTTATATTGCGTTAAAATAAGTAGAGGATTCAGTGTCTTGGTCAAAAACATGGATGTGAACCTCTGACCTTCAAGCTTCAGGACATCGTCTCTCATTCCAATAATCTAAAACCAATTTAATGCCCAAAATCCTGAATTAGCTGAGCTAGCCTGTTCCAATGTCCAAGACTCTAATTAAGCTCTATTCATCGATTGTGGTTTTGATTGAAATGATTAGCAACCAACAACGGCCTCCTTTGTTACTGACACAGAAGACAAAGATCCAATTAAGTCACATGACGGCATCGTAAATTTTATGGTAAAAAGGTTACCGTAGGCCACATGACAAGGCTTTTTACTATTTGCATCAGTTCCATTATTTAATTAGCGTTACAGGACGATTATCCGCAGTAATCTTGAAGAGCCTGAAATCAGTTCAAAGTTCAAAGTTCAGTGGATTCAGAGTGATGAAGGATTTTAATGTGGAAATTATTAATCCTGAACACAAACTTGGGATTCCTTGGTTTGTTTGGCTAAATTTTGGATTAAAAATATTAAGTTTGAGTCACTGCACTGAAATATTTATTCTAAAAACACAACATGCATGTAAAAATGTTTGAAAAACTCGTGTGACTAACTAGTGGCATCTAGTGAAACTGCTTTGCGTACATTTTCGGTGTGACTTGGTTGATTGATTAGGCAGTAAAATGTCCTTTGAACTAGAGTGAAGATTAATTTGAAACTTGAGACATTCAAACATAATGGCTGACATATATCAGCGATCCTGTCTGCCTTGAAGTGACCCAAAAGCCTTTGAACTTTTAAGGATTTTGACCCTTTTGCAGAGGAGGCCACACCGTATTCACAGAGTGTGAGTGTCATGTGTGTATAAGTAGGCTAATGGCAACATATACTGACATCTCTGTATGTGTGAAAGCACTCGTGTTTCTGTGCGCGTTAATCATAGACTGTAAAAAAAATAAAGGACGTAGCCACCGTGACGTCACCATTGATTTCTGGACTCCCATTTTGAAACCTCGAGTTTGCGTTTTGACCTTGGACATCTTGGATTTTTGGAACCAGGGGTGACTATATTTGGACAAGAGGGTGGAGCTGACCCTAACTGCTAAATAAATTATGTATAAATTCATATAAAATATATAAAACTACCTATAAAAATTCACCCCCACAGTTATCATGAATGGGAAAAAGCTATAGAGACCAAAACTGTTTTTTGTACCAGGCTGTAAACATGTTAATTTCTGCTGCAAAGTTGGGCATTTTAACATGGGGGTCTACTCGCTTTTGGAGCCAGACTCAAGTGGCCATTCAAGGAACTGCAACTGTTTTTATCACTTGCACATTGGCTTCATTTTTCAGCCCCAGTGGTTGTCGCTCGACATTAATATATGAGAGCTTTAGACTTTTTAAGTGTTTTTTTTCTATGTCTGTGAGTGTCTGTGGCTGATTTATGTGCAGCCTTAATATAGAGTGCATCCACCTGCTTCTCTGTGAACACATCGTAAACAAACAGAGATACGGTGATGGACATGATCCATTCCAAAAGTGTCTACTGCTCAGACCTTTAAATATTTCTCACTACCACTACACATGAATAAGTTATATTTCCAGTGCTAAAATAAAGTAAAATATGACTCTCCACTACTGTCTGCATGTTTGTGAGGCGAACAGAAACGCCCCATAAAGCAGGATCCCAGATAAAATCCCCACTAAAGCCTACAAAAATACCAACCGATGCTACCGGCAGGAGTTCATTAACAGGAAACATTATATATCCACTCCTGCGTGTCGTTATGCGCCGTGTGTTGTGTGCTTATGTGCACGTCTCCCTGGATTCCACAGGGTGTAAGTGAGGCCTTATAGCGAGGTCCTGACACTGTTACAGTAACTGATGATCTAACAGAGGGTTAGGCCCGTGTAAGAGAGAGCATGAGGGCTGTCCCAGATAAAACTATTACATAATCTGGGAGGACTATCTCTTTACACTCCATTAAATCTAGGCTTCAACTATTAACGCCCAGGATGAACTTTAGCACCTCTCCAGTTTCTCCTTAAAGATCATCAACAGCTATTGGCATCCAATCACAGAGCATCGCTCGGTTTACTGCAAACAATGTGGCTGATCTGATGAAGCGGTCAGCTAGTTTCAGCGAGCATATATAGTATATTATACACAATATAAAAGCATACACTCACCTTTGGCATTTGTTATTCTTTATTTAGAAAGTGATAAAGTACAGTAGTAAAGGAGGCAGATATGACAGGACACTTCTGAAGTCAGACCAGTAGATGCTTCAGAGGTGACAGACTAAGTATCGAATACCCTCTATTCCGTATCCACTTCTATACGAGGAATATTAACAGATTATTGACCCCGGAGTCTTAGACCTGCATCAATATTTGCCAGTAGTTGCCAACTCTTGGTCTACTTCCTTCCTGAAGAGAGAGCTTAAAGCAAATTTGCAGAGAAAAGGGTTTATTGCAGCATATTAGCCTAGCGATAGCAGGATGAATAGAAATAGATGTTTTGTTAATAACGCCTACTGATTCTGTACTTTCACAACTTTTTTTTGTTACTTCGCACTTTCGCTTCACTTTTCTTAAAGTTGTTCTCATAAACATTTTTACATCAACAATGGTTGTGTGTGAAAAGGGTGATGAACAAACAGAGAATATCCCCAAACTTTACATTTCCCGCACAGCTCTATTCAGTGTTTTGGCTTCTTTCAGCTCATTGTTTTGGTTTCCTGGCCTACAACTTTCCTGTTTTGATTCAGTCTCACTATTCTCATCAGCATCATGTCGTTTCCAGCTGCAGCATGCAGCTGTTTTCAGCTAAATAAAAGCTCAGATGAACCCATATATGCTACCTATCCGGCACCACACGCATGCAGAGTTAGCTACTAGTTGCTGAGCGCTTAGCTGCTAAAGAACAAGATATTTTTCCTCATGCGTTGGTGTTGGATTTACATTCATCAGGTGGCCAGAAACACAAATACTGCTTGTTCATATCTGCTGGATGTGTTAATAAGTAACTGCAGTTAATGCAGCAGTTAATTCGTGTTTATTGTTACCAGGAACAGGCATTATTTGGGAGGAGAGTGAAAGCAAGCAATTAAAACAATTTGCTGAATATTTAAAGCACTCAACATTTATGCTCTGTCAACCTAATAGCCACTTTAATGAGTGTAGGCAACTGTCCGTTTACATGAGTGTAGCTTTGGCACAAACACACTGACTCCGAGACTACACACACTACTGTATTTCAATGATGTGTTAGAGTGTTTGTGTGTAAGTGTTTTTGCTGTTGTCTTGCTTCTAACCCCTCTGCAAGCCCCGCCGAGTTTGTCAACCGATTAACAGAAACCCTGAAGGAACACACACACTCACACACAAATGTATGAAAACGAGTACATGAACATTCTGTACAACACACACACTGCTCCACCACTCACATCTATACAATAAACATAAAAGAGAGGGGATTAGTCCATGTCAGCAGAGGGACAGAGGGAGAAACGAGTGGAAAAGGAGGTGAAGAAAAATAAAAATATTGTAGAACAAACCAGTTAAACCATCACCACCAATCCTATATCCTCTATGACCCCCTCTAACCCTCCAATCTATGTCTCTCTGCCCTTTTCTTCCCCTTGCACTGCCATATATTTCCTCAGCAGCTGGTTAGTTGAAGCGAGGGAGAGGAACTGATTTAGGCCTCGGCTCTGAAAGGGTAAGCAGAGAAGTTTAACAGATACAGGCTACTGATAGAGCCGTGCGCTAGGAACTCAAGTAATCTGCAACAGACAACTGGGCGGGCTCCAGAAAACAGCCGAACGTACATGTGTTTGTTGGCGTGCACGAATGCTCTGTGTGTGTTTGTGTGTGTGTGTGTTTCTCCGTGGGTCTGTCTGATGAGTGACTGTGGTTTTGTTACATGCAGGTTTTGGGGTTAATTTGTTCCAGATGAGTCTATTACTGCCAAAAGTGCACACTGTTACAAGACATTAGCCTAGTTTTTGTCATACTTTTTTGCTCAGTCAGACACACGCACGCACACATGTGATGTAAAGCAGATGTATTTAAACTGAGGAATGTAAAAAATATAGGTTACCATCTGTAACATTACAAACGGTGCCTACATTGATTCCTATACACAAAAAACACATGAAGAGACATCTTTTAAAAGATGTGACATGTATCATTATGTGGTGTTTACAGATGCAGATTTTCACACTTGTGACCGACAAAACTGGGTCGGAAAAGCGGAGGAGGAAGGGTGAGAGCAGAAGTGGGGACGGAAGTGAGGTTACAGGAAGTGGAAATGGGCATATTTGTCCTCTGAAGTCTTTCCTGTTGGGAAGACACACAATGCAGGAATGTTCCGTACAATCCCTGCTCTTACACTCGCAAATCGAAGCCTTGCATATCTGAATAATGACATTTTGCAGGAAATTTAAAGAATGAGCGGGCCAAGGAAAAAAAAACAAAAACAAAAAAAAACAAGAATCACACATGAGAAATTCTGATTATAGTGTCAGTTTCCTCGACAGCTTATGTCCAGCCAACTGTGCAAACTGTAGCAGATTTAGATGGAGACAGAGGAGAGGAGAGGAGAGGAGAGGAGAGGAGAGGAGAGGAGAGGAGAGAAAAGAGGACAGGAGAATAGACGAGGGAGGCAAAAATGGAGGTCGGATTATATGACAAAATGATGCAATAACTGTGAGAACATCATGCACACACACACACACATACACACACGGTGTAGGGTTACTGCAGAGGTGCCTGTCTGTCTCAGTAATGCCTTGCTGAGAGACATAGATGTCAATGTCACAAGGACTGAGTCAGTCTAATGCTTAGATCAACCAGAAACACACACCACCTTTGTCATAAACCACAATCAGATTTTTTTTTAAGCTAATTCAGGAATGTTGATTGAGAAAAGGGAAAATAAAGGAGTGGCAGGAGGAAATAAAAAGCTATAAAGAGGTAGAAGAGGAGTGATGATTAAGAGCAGCAGGACGAGACGATGAGAAGGGGGGAGCGATGAGAAATTATGTGGGGGAAGTTAAAAAAAAAAACAAAAAGGAGGGGATGGGGAAGGAAGAGAGGACAGATGGGAGACGGGAGAGACAGAGCAGAAGAAGAGATGAGGAGAGGAAGATGAGTAGAAAAGACCGAGAAAGACAGATGTTAATTGCTCATCGGAAGAATGGAAGAAAAAAAAAAGAGCGGCAGAAGAGAGAAGACGGAGAGTTGAAAAAAAAAAAATGAGGCGGGACAGGACATGAGGGAAGACAGAAGATTTGAGGAGCAGAGGGGCTGAAAGAGGGAGAGATGAGAGGAGGTGGGAGGGAAGACAGCGCAGATAATGAGCTGTCAATTGCGACAAAAGCAGAATTGTATAACTTCATAATGAGACTCGTTCTCAGGAAAGATAAGTGTAATAATGACGAGGACTCGCTAATGAGACGACGACACCGACTCGCACACAATATAACCACCGTTTCCAGAGCAAACAATTATACCGAGATAACCACAACCCCCGATTAAAACTTTTAACACAGACACTTTCATAAAAGCAGGAAGTTAAAAGGTTTATTCATAAAGAAAGTGAGAGCCGTTTTTACCTCTCTATTCAGTCCAAGCCTGGCTAACACTGTTTCAAATAATAAAAAAGGTAAAAAATTAACTTCTTTTTACAAATTAGAAAGTTTAATCTTATTATATAGCTGCTTCTTTTCCACTAGGCCCAACTGTTCACATAATAATTGTTTTTTTAAAGTTTATTCCAGAAATTTCACATTTGACATAAGACTGCAGGCTTTTAGAGACTTCAACCTGTGACCCATTTTGGGTCCCGACCCAAAGCTTCAGAAACTTCAGCTATTTCAGCTGCCTGTGTTTTGGTGTAATGGTTGGCAGACTTTCTTATGGGGGAGAGAGGCTGGATAATTACAATAATGTACAGCTCTGTCGCCTCTGAAAGGAAACACTATAATTAATCACAAAGGACATCTGGCTACAATTAGCTTTACAAAGACCTGTACAATAGCCAAGCTCTTATTGGTGTCACTGAGCACACGCAGACTCGCACAGTCATAAGGAATCCACATGCACACACACACACATACATGAACTGGAACAAAAACTTTTCATCGCGCCTACGACATATTTTACAGGCCGGGCATAAAAGATGTCCAAGTTTCTTTCTTATGACAACAATGAGCGATGACAATATGATTTCTAAGCCTGAGTTAACACAATGGCTGCTTAAAATATCCATATGCTGAGGTATAAAATCACATTAAGGTCAAACGAAAAAAAAGAAAGAGACACTGACTAAGACGTTCATGCTGCTCTCTTCTTTTCTTTTCATGTCCGCAGAGTGAAGCAACCGCCTGAAGGTAAAAACGTGGTGACAGTTGGGTTTGAATTTCTATTAGATGAGGTGAGCAAGTGTCGCGAAGGGCTAGCAAATCTTAGCAACGTGTGACAAAGTGCCTTTTAGCAACCCGGAGCTTCTCAGTGGCCAAACACACACACACACTGAAAAGCTAAGCGGCATGCATGTGTGTTATTATTCCCTGCCTGCCCCTTTAAACTGCTCCAGCAGGTATGCTATGTAATAATGTGCTATCATTAAGTTACATAACTGCTTTATAAAACATAAAACAGACTCAAGTTATAACTGCGGATTAACTTATTATGTATGATGATGCGGTAAAAAGTAAAAATATATCTCTAAAATCTGATTTGTTATCTAATTTGAGACAGTTTCCCTGTGAAAGATATTTAAAGGAGCCATTAACACATATTATATAGGCTACATGACATTAGGTCAGCAAATTGTTAGATAGACACTCACACACACACACACATGAAATGGCAAAAGAATAAAAAAAAAAAGAAAAGTCTGGAAAACCTGTGCAGCCTGTACTGGGAGGGGGGCAGGGGGGGATGGAGGGGGGAGGGGGGGTGGGAGGGGGGTGCATGGACAGAGAAAGAGGGGGTAATGTCAATAGAAAGACTACTAGGCTTTCTAGCTGAGATAAAAACACACAAAAGGCATGTGTACACATACAAAAACACACGTTACATCACACTGCTGCAGGTTTACGAGAGGTCAGAAAAACAGGCTTGAAGTCAGAGGGAAGAAGAAAGTAGGTAAAGAAAGTCAAGCCGAGACAGAAGACGTGCGTACAACAAACAAGCTCGGTCGCACGGCCCACGTGCGGCTGCACGGCGAAAGCAGGATGTTTGCATTGATGAATATATTTGATTTTTGATAAGACGGCTTCACCTGCCTGTTTAAACAGCTTCTGGGGCCATATATAGTTTATGTGAGCGCACATCAACTACGGGCAGCAAGTCTAATTTATTCAGGTGCAAAGACTAAGAGAGAGGAGGAAAAAAAAAAGCGTGTGTGTACTCTGATAGGACCCATCAGAGCTACAACTTCAAAAGACTCCCCACACCTGTCCATACTCCGGGCCGTGCCAACACATACAGAAGCATCGGTGTATGAATGTTGTCGTTGGAATTTCTCTGATCAAAAACCTGAAAAACACAAGCCCGCTCTCTGTCAGTCGTGTTCTGACAGAGTGAAGCGCTTTGCTGACAGCGTTGTGTCAGAGCGGAGGCCGCGTATGTAACATTTGCTGCGGCTCAGAAATGGGAAATGGGCCTGTTTTGCTGTCTGAGCCCCCCACCCTTCTGACAACGTTACAGCCACGGTTCACCCGCTGAGCAGGGAATGCAAAACCTGACCTAGTAGAATGTCCTTTCCATTTCCAGCCACACTGTCCCACAGACGAGCAAAAACAAATGTCGCATGGGAAGAGATGTAGAGGGCCTCTTTTTATTATACATCTACTTCCTCTAACTTATGTTTGCTTTACGCGCCCTCGACCTAACATAACATAACATCAGTCACATTTGTTACATGAATACTAACAGATGGACGACGTGGAGGTGTGTTAGCCATCGTCATAAATCTTTCACCGTGTATCTGTCAAACTGTGCGCTGACATAGTTTACTGACAGGTGCTACTGTGACTCTGTGCTGTACGCGGTTATTATCTAGAATCTAGATTGTATCAATAAACGACCTCGCTGTCCAAATACCTTGTCAAGCTTTGCAGAACTCAGGAACTTCAGATATGACAAGACACGTGTCTGACTGTAAGCCGGCAGTCATGCATCATCTGTTTACTACTTTGAATGACCTGTAACTGCTACTGATACAGAAAGCGTTTGGTTTCACAAACAGCAGATATTGTAGCCAAAAGCTGCTATAGTGATGATCTCACTATGACAGCTAAGCTCAAAGTTACAAGTAATAGAAACAAGTATCTTTGAAATGAGCAAACAGACTTGAGTTGTCCTTCGACTGTGAAAGAAGCAGAGATGAAGAAAATGAGAAAGCAGTGATGCAAACACGAGCAGATAAAGAGGAAAGAGGAGAAGAAAAAATAGAAGGCACACACATGATGGAGAAAGAGAACTAAGCTCCCCAACAGGGACTTGAGTTTATTTGGAAATTTTACCACCCAACCAGAATTACCAATTAAATCCGAACCTGTAAACAATGATGGTGGATTACCGGTTATGAGGGTTAGCAGTACAACCCAAACTTTCCAGTGCTTTAATGTTCTGTTAGTGAAAAACAAACCATTTACTCGATCAGTTCACCACGGGGCCAGACGGAGATAAAGCAGAGTGGTGAGGGACTGGCATGCACACACACGTACCAGAAATGACTATGAGATTGCACGTTCGCATCCTGTGTAGTCAGCAAAGGAAATCAGATATGATTCATGTGTTGGGTCGAGTTTTTCCTCTTCTCCTTTTCTTCTTCTTCTATCTGTCTTTGCTAATCTATCATCATCCAGAAGGTCTCGCCCCCGACGGACCCCTTAAATGACCCAAACGCTCACCCTAAATCTGACCTCAGACCTCTCTACTCAATGGAGACCCTCAATGCTTCTCCCTGTGAGTGAGTGTGTGTGTGTGTGTGTTTCCAAGCATGGCGGTGTGTGAATGAATTGATGTTGATGTGTGTGTGTTATGCTGTCTGTTTGCACGTGTGTTTAACTAGGTATATTTATATGTCTCTCACTGGTCTCTCTAAGTTGTCAAGTGTTGCAGAGAGTTTCTTCTTTAGCCGTGTTTCCATCTGATGTCAGGCGAATTTCAGGCAAAACTTTTGAAATGTCACAAAAAAGAAGAAAAAAAAGAAATTTAGATTCCATCAACTGGTTTGGAGCGAATAAACTAGGCTAGATGTTGGTGGTATAGGCTATGTTACGCATGGCTGTAATAAACAGAGTAGAAGAAATAGAAGTTGTGAACCGGAAACAAAACCCTGGCCTTGGCCATCTATAAGAGGAAAATGGAGAGAGGCCTTCAGGAGTTTGTTTCAAGTGGGAAAGTTGTAATTGTTCATGTCAGCATGTATTGGCCATTTCCATCTCCCATTTAGTGCATTAACTCTTTTTTAATAAAGGCAAAAACTACCTCAAGCCAGTGACAAAACTCGAATTTCGCCGTTTCCATCAAACTTTTCTAATGAGATACTTCAAAATGTGCATAAAAATACGTTGCTAGTGTTACAAATGCACCAGAGAGAAAACACATACACACATATATAACACAAGCCTACAATAAACACATAGGGCTGCACCTGGATCAGAATTTTCCAAGTTGACTCTGGGTCACCAGTTTAGGCCAAATACTGTATATGAAAACATCCCATTTCTACACAAGTGCACGGTCATGGTTCAGTTATAAAATCCTAGTGCACCTCTCCTGCGTGGTCTCTGATATCGCTGCCAGCCAAAAACTCATCGCGCTGGACGACAGCAGAGGAGCTTACACCAACGTCTGGTTCAAAAGTGGTTGAGCTGAGAGTGCAAGGTAAGCGGGGGTGCATAGAGAAGTAGTGAAGTGCACCTTGACGCCGAGTACATACAGCACATCAGCAGATCCAACATCATGAAATTTATACAATGCGAATCAGCAATAACAACAGAATTACAGACAAAAAAGGTTTGCGCCTCTGCTGCCTGTAAACATGTCAAGCAGTATCAAATATGTTACGTTAAAACATGAATGCAGCAAGAGTACTGAGAAACATCCAAAGGAAATTATTTCTGGGATAAAGTAAGATGATGTAATGTTTATATTTAGTAATTTTTACAGCGTAATTTTTTTCCCCAGTCACCATTTATGCTGTTGAACCTCGGTATACTAAGCAGATTAAGATACTAAGCAGATGGATTAATGGGTTAAGACTCTTCATATAAACTGTGTGTTGTACACACAGTGCTAACGAATTTGGGTTTTCACTATCTCACTATTTCACTATCTATATTTTTAATTTCAGTACTGAAACTGAGACGGTTGCAATTGCGCTCACGATCGTTGACTGAAAATGTTTACGATTATCAGTCATTCAACAACGAAAGGGTTAAGACCTTTTAACTGAATGATTGTTCGGTTGATTCATTAATACATTCATACGTTTCCTTCATGGGTTTGACTTCAAATCCACACAAAAACACTTAGAACTCAACACAAAAAAAAAAACAACAGAGACAGCCATCTTCTCAGCCATGTGGCAAACAGATTACTCTGGTTTACCACTGAACCTTCCTGTTGCTACAGCTGATGCTAATGGACCTGACCTTAACTCTGCAACAGATATATTTAGCTTCTGAACAGGCTTTATGCGACATACTGTTCTGCCGTATAACTGTGTGTGTTTTCAGTCAATGAGGTGACAGAAGCCCCTCTGTGTCTCTCTCTCTCTCTCTCTCTCTCTCTCTCTCTCTCTCTCTGTAAAATGTGCTGGGACTGACTGCTTCACATTCATAAATTTAGCTTCCCTATGCAACCGGTTTTCTTCCATGCTTGACCACCGAGCAGTGGTACGAGAGCAGTTGGAGGTTATGTGGGATTTTAAAGAGGAGACTATTTGATGAATGGAGGCCATGATTGTTCATGGCCTCTATTCAGGGAGCATCCACACACACACACAGGGTTTACTGGGGTGAAAGTAATTTGAATATGATCCAGATGCCTTCATGTGTGTAGAATGGAATAGAATAGAATAGAATAGAATAGAATAGAATAGAATAGAAGAGAAGAGAAGAGAAGAGAAGAGAAGAGAAGAGAAGAGAAGAGAAGAGAAGAGAAGAGAAGGTAAATAAAAAGGCAGAGCTGAAAATATGAATCATGCGCTGCTGCTGCTGTTGCTGCTGCAAACACCTCCAGCCCACGAGACTGCTATTTATAGAAAGAGAGAGAGAGACAAAAAAAAAGAGAGAGAGGAAGAGCAAAAAAGATAGCAGTGAAGAGAGAAGTTCAGAGAGAAAAAAGCATAACACAAGACAGCAGGAAGGGGGATGAATGATTGAGGAAAAGGAGAGACAAAAAAGGAGAGAAGTGAGAAGAGAAAGAAATCAGTTAAAAAGGGAAAGGAGGGCGGCAGACGGGAGAGAGAAAATAGAGACATGGAGGAACGATTGTGCACCAGACTGAGAAAATACCAGGGTCAAACTGCGGTTGTCTGGATGGAGGATGGATGGAATGACAAAAATGACCAAATTACCAAAAGTTAAAAGAGAACAATGCCATGTGTTTTCTCCCTCAGACAGGTGTATGTACCTGTCTCAGGGCTGAGTCAGTGGGAAAAGGCAGTCTGCCAACATACTGAGTGTTTCTCAGAACCTGAGATTACAAGTTATTACTGAAATAGAGTTTTGTTTGCGTAAGTCAAGATTGAACCTGTCTGATTCAATGACACATGTAAAATGATGAAATGAAAAGCGTTTTTTCTTGGTTTCAGACTGTGATGTATTATTCTTTTTTTTGATCTTGTTTTATTAATATCTGACACTGTAGTGTGAATTGTAAACTTTAGTTTGATGCTTCAGAGTAGGTAGTGGTTTTCATTGTTAATTAATATCCTTAATTAATCATTTAGTCTACGAAATGACAAAAAGTAGTGAGAAATGCCCATCACAAACTCCAAAATCCATAGTCAGATTGTTTGTTTTATTCAACCAACAGTCCAAAACCCAAAGATATTTCATTTTTTCATAGCCTTAGTGACAAAAAAGCAGCAAATCCTCACATTAGCGAAGCTGGATCTGCAAATATTTGGCATTTCTGCTTGAAAAAATGACTGAAATGATTAATCCGTTATCAAAATAGTTGCAGATTCTTTATCCTCTCATCAACTAATTAATAAATTAATCCCAGTATCTACTTTAGTGCTACATTTACAAAGGCATACAAAGTTTGTCTAAAAACTACAGCTAGATCAAGAAATCATCATGACCGCTGTATTGATATTAGCTGATATTAGCTTCTTGCAGATGTATCTGCGTTGGTGCGTATGTTTGCTCATAAGTCAAAAGAAATCGCAGCCCAGAAATGACGAAGACATGCTGGAGTTCATTTGGAAGCAGTATCGCCATTACATAGTCTGTCCACAAGAGAGCATTGACATCTGACATCAACCGTAAAATCTCCAGATCAGAACACCTCTTGGTAACAAGTAAAGTACAAAAAATACTGTCAATGTATTATTATCAGATTTTTTTAAACTCTTAAATATCAACGTCGTATCAGCCGCAACAATTGGTATCGGGTCGGGCGAGGGCTGAGCGGTATGGCCAAAAAATAAAATCTCAATGCAACTGTGCAAGAATAATGACAGACCTGCAGCACCTGCCAGGCTGTCATCACTATGCATAAAGTACAGGTTATCTCATACAGCTCACATTCATGAACAGGCACCTTCACAAACATTTTCAAATTCCCCATTCGTACATAAATGCTACATCTGGCTTTTGAAGTGTCACGCACTTAACATTTGTCTCTCTAATGGCGAGCCTGAACTCTAAAAGCTCAAGCTAACAAAAGCAGGTGTGTAGTATGCATACGGTCTATTTTCGTCATATAAAACATGGGATTAAAGAGAAGCGGGCAACAATCACTCATTTTGTTTTGTTAACGAAGCAGAAACGCTCGCTGGCAGGACCTGTTTTGACTCCTGTAACTCCTAAATAACAAAACACATATTTATGAGAAGCACAAAAAGAGGAAAGAGGCCATAAATAGCTTTATAAAACAAGAGATGGGAGTCTTCATCGAAAATAAATCTACAATGTGCGTCCAACACACCTGGGAATCCTCGGAAATCCTTTGAAATGAGTCTGGCCGACAAAAATATCAAATAATCAAGGACATGTCGAGACACAGTGAGTGATGACAGGATTTGCGGTCACAGTGTGAGACGGCTACAGGTGACGGCCATTCCCATGGCAAAATGTGGCATGCTCATTCCCACTTGCTAACACACACACACACACACACACACACACACAAATACACATTTGGCTATTGCTCAATATTTAACCAAACCAGATGGATTTCTCAGTAATCTATGTTGACGTGCAAGTGTCCACACACTGACACACAGATCATTTTTCCACAATTGCGACAGTTTCAAAGATAATGAAGGCAGACTGACAGTGCTAAGAACATGGCATTGACACAGAGTTAAAGTGCTGAAATTACCAGTACGGTAATTGAGCCAGCATTAGAGGCAGTTTCATGGCACTTTATGGTAGTTCTTAATCTCCTGCCATTATTCCTCTCTGCCGCCACCCCTTTTTCGCCCCATTCCCTTTTTTTTTTTTATCCCCCCCCCCCCCCCCCCCCCCCCTCGCCTGCTTCAAGCTACTGAGCTGAAACAGAGCTAATGTTTGGGCTAATTAAGGACATTCCCATCCACAGCATTCAGAGCAGATTTGCTGTTTCAACAAAAAGGAAGCCTTCTAAAGAGTTTAAAATTAAATCCTCCCTAAAATGTGCTGGAAGATGCTTACTAGAAAAGCCAGCAGTTCTTAGCTGTTTTTTCGGCTCACAACCCACACCGAAAAAACAAAGCCATGCTCTGTTGCAAGAAGAGAGGTGAAATTAAATGGCAAACGATCGATCTTTATTGTGTTTTATAGCCATTCTTCGAGCTGTTTTACTTCATTGTTAATACAAAGTTGCAAAGGAGTTGCAAAAGTTCATCATCTTGCGACACTTGTAGGCTGAGAGACACGCGCTGCTGAATATTCCAGGAAAGTCTTGGACGGCAAACATATTTCATAATACTATGACACCATGATCTGTAGTGTTTCTCTTATATCTGACAGGTTAGCATGTCGCTGTCAATTCCAAAGAGTCATTCACATCCTCACCAGGCTATGGAAATATATCCGGAGGAGTCCCTCCAGAGGAGATTTTAATTGAGCCACTTACAGCAAATTAAATATTTGATTATATATGGTCAATCAAACAGAGCGGCGTAAAAAGCATGCCAGAGCTTTGTAGATGGGCGCACAGGTAGCAGATAGCTGGCGGTTGACCACAGCGTCTGAAATATAAAGTGTCTTAACATATTGAAAAAGAACTGTGTCAAAGTGTCAAGTGTGAGCATGTGTTAACCACAGTGCGCGGATGTGCTGCAGACTGCGGTATAGTTTGGTGCCACCTGCAACTTGAACTGCGATGATGCAACACCTAGGCATCTCTAAATAGTTTCTCTCTTGTTACAGGACACTTTGCGTGCGACATAGCGTGCGTCGCCTTTCTCGTCACCTTGTCTCGCTCATGAAGATAAATGAGACAAAACGGAATGATCATAGATTTTTAAAAACTCCTTACACGCACCATTTCTCCTTCTTGTTATTATAATATGTAATCAATACGAATCGATCAATAATAAAGGCTTTTGGTCATAATACGGTGAGCATCTGGGTTATGATGTTTGAAAAACAGAAGCTGCTTCTTGGTCAGCATCCAAGGAAACATTAGGACCCTAACCTGTTCTACTGCAAACAAAGCCACATGGCTGCATGCATGCATAGCCACCCACACATCAAACACACACACACACATACACACACACACACATACACATACACATACACATACACATACACATACACACATACACACACACCCACACATCAAACACACACAGAGGCTGAGTGAGTTATTATCAAAATCAACTACAGGCATAATTTTCACTTCACATAACTGTTGTTTTTTCTCAATTCCGGCAATAATGGGTTTATGATGACATATTAACTCAACAAAAACTTCTAAAAAAAATTCCTCTCTGAGAGTGAATAAAAATGCAGCACTACAATGGATGGCTGTGTACGCTGGGCACTGGTCACCACTATGCGGGCAGTGGTGGCCTAAAGGTTTGAGAAGGTCGTCAGTTCTATCCCCCGGACCAGCAGCTCTTCACCACCACCGAGGTGCCCCTGAGCGAGACCTTTAACCCCGACTGCTCCAGTGCAGCGGCCCAGTGACCAACCGATCAGACTGTAGTTGTGCTGAACAGCTTTGAGGTGTCAATGTATAACTGTGTGAACGTGATCAGGGCGTTGCCTGAAAAAGAGAGCACTGCTCTCAGTGAAATTCCCCCCTGAATAAATAAAGGTTGAGAGAAAAAAAAAAAAAATCTGCCCTGTACTCTTGTGCAAAAGCCCCAGGGCTGGAGAGCATCTGGATATTGAATATACAATGGAGCAGACAATGCCTAAAGTAAACAGGTTGAATGGGACTCCCATCAGACCACAGGGGATATACAGTCCATTACCTTCTAAAGCTCCCCATTAATTTTCTGTCTCACTCTCCCTTAGTCTGTCTGTGTCACCGGCACTTACTCCCCCCCCCCCCCGTGTCTCTCTCTCTCTCACTTGGTCTGCATCTCTCTTTATCTCCCTCTCGCTGTCTGTCTGCATTTATCTCCGTGAATATCACACTCTCTTTCCGGGTTGTTCGTCATCAGCCCTTTCTGTCTCTCTGAATTGTCTGGCTCTCTTTCTGCCCTTGTCTCTGACTATCTCTCTTGTGTGTATCTCCTGCTCATCTCTCTGGCTCTGGTTTTATTGTCTCGGTTTCTCTCTTCATCGAGATTTTGCATCAGTGTCTGCCTGATGTTTCTCTCTATTTTTTTTTATATTTGTCTCATTCCCTCTGTTACTGCCCGTCATGTGTCATCTTTAATTCAAATTTGGTTAGTAAGCATGAGTTCACTGGTTCTCGAGCTGCGTAATCCCTCTCACCAACACTAATCCATCGTTTTTAATGGGGGTCAACCGCTTATGTATCCACTTTAACACTGGATACAGTTAATCAATACACTCAGACTAGCAAACACAGCAACACAAAAAGCACATGACTCACAAAATCTGACTATGTAAATGTTTTTGTGCCTAAATTAATTATACCTATTTAAAAAAAGAACAAAAAAAATTGTTGGTTGCAGCTTCTTTAATGTGAGGATTTACTGCTTTTCTCTCTTTTATGTTATTTTGAGTTGAACATCTTTGGGTTTGAGGTTGTGTGGTTAGATAAAACAAGCGTTTTGAAGACGTCACCTCAGGTTCTGGGAAACTGTGATGACATTTTGCTCTATTATCTGACATTTTACAGACTAAATGATTAATCAGTTATCAAAATAACAAAGAGCTTATTGGATAAAAAGAAGTTCAGCTACATTAAAGCGGTCACAGATGTAATATTGTACATAACTGTATTTACCACATGTGACTATTAGCTATAATCTACACACAGGCAAACACATGTGCACGCTCAGCACAAGAGGAATAAACAAGAGATATTTTCAATCAAATATTGATGGGAGTGAGAATGGATGGATGGAGGCTTTCAGATAAGACAGGGGAGATACACACCTCTCTCTCCTACACACACACACACACACTCAGAAAACACCCCTAAAACAAATCTAACTCTATAAAAAAGGCCCAGTCTCGCCCATTCAGGTCAGACACAAGAGCGGTATAACTTTTTCTCCATTTTCTCCTCCCTCTCATCTTTCTTTCTTTCCACTTTTCTCCATCCTTCCATTTTTTTCCACCCATGTCTCTCTTGCTTCTTCAGCGCTGCCCTCTTCTCAGTGTAACTAAGCCCTAGTCAACAACGGGGTGACAAAGGTGAGCTGTTTATCACCCGTAACACAATGAACAGACAATGCAATACTACCCGCACGCATTCACACACACAAAGCATGGACAACAGTAAACAAACAGACCTGACCTCTCGCTCAACCTTGCTTTGTTATAATTTGTGTGTGCGCTTGTGTGTGTGTGTTCATGCGCACGCGTTCGTGTGAGCAGGAAACACGGGCGGAATACTGTTTTATGCTTGTGTGCGCATTACAGTTTTAACGGCTGTTCTGTGAGATATTACGGTCGTAAAAAGTTATCACCTCAGGAGCAAATTATCTTTATGAAAATTTATTTTATGTTTCAATCTTACTAAATTAAATTTTCAATTTTCAAATATTCACATTTGAGAAGTTGGAAACTGTGAAAATTTGAACGGGAAGGTGTGTCCAAACTTTTGACTAGTACTGTGTATTAAATGCTTCACAACTGGTGCTAATCAGCCCATAATTGATGGGTAAAAATTGTGATTTTGACTTGTAAAAACAGGTAAAGCACAGGTGTTACAAATAACGTTAACAATGGCTTTGCTGTATAAGTCATGACAGTGTCTCAGTGAGCCAGCATACATAATACCAGGACCCTAAAAATACATAAATTTAACATTTAACAAATTACAATTTGTTTTAATTGCTGATTTTTTCACCACACAACTTGTTACAGTCATGACGTTTCCAGAATCGACTGCAACATTTCCTTTTTTGGGGATTTGTTGATATCATATATTTATATATGTGACCCTTTAACTGGGTGAAGTGATTCTGGCTCATTATCACATCACTGCACTAAGTGAAAACATCTGTGTGGGTGTTCCATTGTTGCGTGGGGGGGCTTATAGTCCCCAATTTAACCATATTATCTAAACTCTTTATTTGGAAGTGAAAGGAATTGTGGACATTCAAGTTATCACCTAAACTGTTAATAGTTATAAACATTCATTAGATTTGGCAGAGCACACCAGTAGACTTAGAATATCTACTTTTATTTTACATACCCCGTCAACATGCAATATACCGTAAAAACTGCTCTGGTCAGAAAAAAAATGAGAGCAAGGTCATAAAGAAAGGGAATTTACCTTAAAAGGACACTTAAACGGGACACTCTCTGCTGCAAAGATTCAACATTTGACCTTTCTGATTCTGTGATAAAAGTGCGAGCCAACATTCTCACATCCTGTTTTATCTCATCGCAGAAACTAATTTCTCAGATAAATGCAACATAAAACCTGCTATCAGCTGAATCTGGCAGACAGTTCTCAGGTCCACGATCTCATCATCCGAGTGAACTTGGTGACTTAAACCCTAAACCGACCGGCTTACGGACGCAGACCTCATGACAGAAGACAACTTCTGTCACAACGCTGTCTTCCTAAGTGACAGGGATCGACAGCGGCGCATAAACGACCAGGATTGTTAACGTTTTTCTTCTGTGGTTTTCGCAGCATGTGGCACTTGAGAAGCAAAAAGTAATACTGAGAAGCATGGCTGGCAGACGGTCTACGCTGTCTCACAATATCATGCTTTATTACACATTAAAATGATTTGTGGCAGATGACGCTTGCACATCATGCAGCTGTTCATCCTTGCACCCGACCGCGGCATTAAAAAGGACATAAGGGACTTTCCCGTTCGATTCGAATGGCATTGAGAATCGCATACCATCCATGTGACCTCGCTCTGTGTGTGTGATTACATCATGCAGACTGCGGTTTATGAGGGATTGACTCCTAATCTGGTGGGGAGAACTTCCTACCTCGCTGACCACAGTGCGTGTGATTGTGTGTGTGTGTGTGTTTATCCTGTTCCTTTTGACTCAGCATTGTGTCGAGCAGACTCTCTCCAAACTGACCATGAAAGTAAACATTAAGAGTTCTGGTTCATCCCACTTTCTAATTGTTTCAACTTGCGGCATTAATGTGATGCAGAGGGGACTCACGTTACTCCTGATAATGTGTCACAGATTTGTAATGCGCTGCGGTCTACAAATGAACAAGTGTCACTAGGTTAAGAATGCCTACAACATTATATGAATGAATATATACTGCCCAAGAGAAACAGCAACTCCTTATTTTCATTATCGATTTATCTTGTAAGTGATGTCTATTGAAGTTTGGTGTAACAGTCTAACAGCGTTTAAGCAGTAAAAGCATCTCTCTACCAGGAAAGTGTAAAAAAAAAAAAGTACACCCTCCCTCCCCGACACACACAGACACAACACACTCTGACACACATATATCCACTTTGACACATGCAGCCACACACAGTCCCCGCTCATTCTGCTCTAGTTATGGCTCAGCAGATGACACTCTGCTGCTATTTATAGATTTATAGAAAAAAAAAAAAAATTTGAGAGAAAAATCCCATCTCTTCTTTCTCCGTAGCCCCTCTCTCTCTCTCTCTCTCTCTCTTCTCCCCTGTATCTGTCTCGCTCTCTCTCTCCTCTTTTCTCCAGAGGCATTAGTTAAGGTCATGGGGGATGGTGAGGGACACTGAACCAGAGAGTGAGAGAGGAAGCCCGGAGACAGAAAGAGACACAAAGTGAGAGTGGAGAGTGACAGTGAAAGAAAAAGAAAAAAAAAAAACAGTGTGACACACAAACACACACACAAACACACACACACATTCACAGTTACATGCAGACAGAGCGCCTCAATACGACACTTTGTTCATTCTGTCTCGTTCTATTTCTAGAAGTGAGTGAACCTGTTAAACCCAAAACCATTTCTGTTCAATATATTATTTATTTTTTTTATCTGCATCTGCAAAGACCAATGAGAAGAATAACAATCTGTCTGTTTGCATTTGTGTCTACTGGACTGTCTGTTGTCAGTCCTTGCTGTTGGGTGCTACGCTTGACTTTAGCATGATATATTACTCCTTTTTGGATGGTTATAATGACAGAAATCTGTTATGTTACAAAATATTTGAGCAAATCTGTCATAAACTGATATAAAATATGACAGAAATTCAACTTATTACTGGTTTAATCAACTTGCAGGTGTGGCCAGTCTCTCTCTAGGAAAAACAATCCAGCCTATGAGGAATCAGCTACAGTAGATTCCTATAGGTAGCTAAGATGAGCAACACAAGACACCACTGCTTATGGTAAATTGGTTAAAAAGAAAAAAAAATCCAATGGGTTTCAAGTCCAGCCGTGTCATCTCTCCTCTCTCCCTTCATTTCCTGTCTCCTCTCTACTATCCACTATCGAAATAAAGGCAAAAATGCACAAAACATATTAAAAATACCCAACAGGAAGGATGTCAAAATACCAGAGATACTTGATTTGATATAGTTTGATTGAGAAGTGATCCCTGGAAGGTGTGATGCAAAAAAAAAAACCACATCAGCATTTAACACAAAAACTAAAAATAAGTTAAAGAACTCACAAATTGACGTCATCTGATAAATGCATGAAACTGAACTCATAGGGAGTAAAGGTTCAGGCTTGGAAGACATTCCAACACAGACACTAACACACAGATTAAGCAGTCTAAGCAGCACATGCACATTTATTAAGAAGGGGTGGGGGGTCACTACTACGATGCACCCCGCACACTACCACCACCACCACCACCTTCCACCGAGGAATGACATCTTATCATTGGAATGTGGGGAATCTGGGAGGCGCACAATAAAGAAATCAGGGAGAGCTGCCCCCTCCCCAAACACACAGAATAAGAGGTGACCACAAAAGAAGAAACAGGAGCTCACTAGTACGTGCACACACACACACTATATAGTCAGACTGAGCAACGCACACACAGCAAAACAGTCTGTGCGGAGAGAAAAGACAGCCAGAGTGTTGTAAAGCAAGCAGTCTGGATGTGCAGCTCAGGTCACTTTACGCTGATGCAGACAACTGGCAGTTTAAAGACCTGATCTATTTTAGACTGAGGTCACACACACACACACACACACACACCTATACCCCTTTCATACAGGGGGGCGCGCCGGTCTATTGAACACGCCTGTTAACTAAAGCTGAACAGCATCCGACCTGTGTTCAACCAGGTCGGGAGGAGGGTTGTGAAGCCAGGTGAAATGATACGCATCGACCCGTTCACATCGACACGGTGATACCATTTAGATCTGATTTAGTCGACATCTGAGAAAAAAAATTGAGTGAAAATGAAATGGGGTAATAGATAGAGAGCCACACGGATCCTCTATATTGCAGTAATATTGACAGATGACAGTGTTTCAAATGTCCTGCTTTTTGTCTTTACTGCAGCTTGAGAAGTCATCAACATCCCAGATGTTAACACTAGTGTGGTGATGTCTCCAAATCCACACAAACCTGCAGTTTTGTCATCGCTCATCCATTTAACATAGACGTGTCCTCACTTCCTCTGTCTGATCTTTCTACTGTTTCATTCAGTTTATATGTAAATGTGTAATTTTCCTTTTTTCTTGCCCTGTAATTTAACCGTAAAGGTTTCAATTCAACCAGAGCCGCTGTGAACCAGTCTGGTGCCGACACGGTAGACTGGTGTTGTTTTATATATGAATTAAACCAAGTAAAACATCCTTGAAGACCTACTTTGTCAGTGTAGGTCATTCTGAATACCAGTTTCCAGTTAACGTTTTCAATACTGTATGGTGTTTCGGGTTTCTACTCTCTGCTTTCGTTGCAGTTTCAGTCAGTGTGAGAAAAGAGAAGCTGTCCATCTGATCCCAGATTTGTCATTTCAGGGCTCAAAACAACGTGACCCAATCCCCTGCCTCTGATCTGCAGCTATGGGCCAATCGTGGCTCTGGATTTCCAGGAAGTGATTATTCTCACAATGTCAGTATTGTCTAGCAGTTTCCTGGCAAAAAAAAAAAAGAAATATATAAAAAAAAAAAGGGGGAAAACCATAACCCTCTTTTCGCTAATCAGGCACACACTTGCATTTAGTCAAGCTACTGTGAGAGTGTGTGTGTGTGTGTGTGTGTGTGTGTAGGGTTGAATCCGGGTTGCAGTCAGTATGTCCAAATTACAATAAAGATTCAGGGCTTCCTTGAGAACAATGCTGAATATAATGCTGAATATAATGCTGTAACAGTGGTGTTGGTGGAAATGCAGGTTTTGCTACACTCACTTACGATATACAACTTTTCCTCAGCTCTACTTCTCTCTGCATATAATCTAGCAGATCAGAGATGCCTTGAAAATAATCTGCAAAGTGGAGATTACAAAAAGATCAATGATGTAAGCGGTTGAAGGAGGAAGAATCAAGACAAAACGTCGCTCCTCCTTCTAATGTGTGAAATTTAAAGAGGGAATGAGATTGATGTCAGGGAAAGAGGGGAGGGATTAGGATGGAGAGAAGAACAGATGAGGGAAGGAAAATAATGACATGAGCAGAAATAGATGAGGGAGATAAAGAGAGGGAGGCGCGGATCAGATTGGAAAGAGCAAAGCCGGGGCGGAGAGAAAAAAAAAAAATAAGCGCGAGCGAGGATAGAGAAACACAGAGTGCATAGGTATACAAGTCATCTAACATCTGTCTGATGCATTCATTGTCCCTGACTCACCCCGTAACACACACACACACATACACACACACACACACACACACACAAAATCCCCCACATCAACTGTAAGCACACATTGCCTTTCCATGAGTCAACACACACACACACACACCCTGTTTCCAATTAAACCACACTATGACCATTATAAAAGTACAATAACATGCTTATCAACACACACACACACTTACATTTTATGTGATTTAATCCCAAACACACACCCTCAGCACTTTTATGAAGCATCTCTCAGTCTTTCAGCTCTTTTCATTCGCTAGATGACTTTATTTAGAAGTGGGTGCCAAAGCACTTCAGCGTCTTCATCTTTCACACAAACACACACATACACACACACACACACACTCGTCCAGGATTACACTTGTGTCTTGTTTTTTTTCTAAAATACACACACAGAGAAATGGTGGGAGAAAGGTCAGTCATTTTTCCCTCTGAACACACAAACAATCTCACACATAACTCGGTTGTGTCGTACACATATCCAAGGCCTCGAACCTATCAAGTGAGATTTATGTGTGTGTGTGTGTGATAAAAATGCTTCACTCCCATGGGTGGAAAGGTCTAGACTACATGCAGTATTTTTAGCTGTATTAGTGACTATGTGCAAACACATGACGCTTTTAGATTGTAATTTTATTTAACTCATCCACTAATAACACGACCCGAAACAGCGCTTGTACCATGTGACACTTTCACCCTTTACTGAAATCGATACTAATGCAATTCTCTGAAGCAGGGTGGCCTGACCTTACTATACAACATCAGGGGGAACTCTGCTGTACACACAAACACACTACACAGAAGGAAGAGCGGGGATATTTTGCATATGAGGAAGTGTCAGCTTCTCTGTCTCCCCTTCCTTTGTTGCTCACAGCTGGTTACTGACATGAGACAGAGACGGAGCGAGTACCGGCCGAAGCGGGAGAAAGACAAAGCGAGAGGAAGACTGAGCGATAGAGTGAGAGAATGAGCAATAAAATGAATGAAAAAGAGATTTCCTCCATGCCCTCTCCGTATCCTCTCTCATCTCCAGATTATCCGACATCAGAGCTGAACACCAGGCGACCTTAGCCCACGGCATTTTCCTGTTTTATCACTCATAAATCCAACTGACTGGGCTTTGGGGCCTTTATATATCAGAACTACACATCTTGCTGTGTGTGTTTTTGTGCGTGAGGCTTTTGATTGGTTGGAATGCCTTTTGTGTATAACATTGGTTAGGGGGCTGTTAGGGGTTACTGCAGTCACACTTTGACAATAAGTCTTAAAAATTCCCTCGGATACCCTTCATTAGTGCACTTTACATGGTAGGAAACAAACTTGTTCGGCCATGGTAACGGCTAGATTCCTTAGTTGAGACGCAAAAGTCACCCGTTTTACGACGAGATTTACTGGAGAAAAAAAAATGACAGTTTTACAAGTGACGCTATCTCGATGACGGATGGCTGATCTACACAGACCTACAAGGCTTTAACAACAAGCATGGTGGCCTGGTGGTGATTTTCCACCCTGAGTACAGTTGAGAAAGTCATTCCAGCAATAAATTCTCTTCTCATGGTTCTTTAACTCCTCGGTCCACAAAACCATCTGTCTGTCTATCACATTAAAAACGCAAGAAATATCCTGCAACTTTAAAAAACAGCTGAGCTAAACTGCAAATGAACAATCCCCCGATGCTAGCTGCAGTATGTACACAGCCACACCCCCCCCCCCGCTGCATTCACAAACTCATATACAGACTTATATTTACATGCATATACACGTTAGCTTAACTGCTGAGAAGGGACTGACTGAATTATTTGTAGCCAGCCTTTAAAACATTTAAAAATGTTTAAGCAGCGGACAGTTTCCACTCCTTCAAAGTCTGTGTGTTTTCAGAGGAGGAGGGGGGGGAGGGGGGTGAATAAAACTGCAAGCAACTTCAAAATCAATCAGCAGTGAGAACCTGCCTTTGCCGAAGGCTCAACACAGCTGCAGTTTGCTGTTTTGTCAGGGAAATCTGAACCTCCAGTCTAACTGTTTCACCTCAGTCATGCTGCCCTGCAGTGATCTGGGGAAATATATGATGCAGCTTTTACTCCGTCCTATACACACACACACTCAGCTCCAACTCAAAACATTTACATGTGATATTTCAGCAGTTCAAGCAGCATCGTTTGACCTTGAGAACTGTGAAGCGGGCTGTTTTACGCCTATAATATGTCAAACATCCTTTTTGTAGGATAAGATAGAGTGCAACAGAGCAATGGTTGTTCGGTGAAAATGCCTTCGGGACATCACACCTCTTAAAAGCCTGATAAACAATCTTGACAAAAATATCAATACCGTCCTTCCATCCTCTTGTTCTCCCTTATTTTATGCTTCCCTGCGTGATCTTTTTCGTCCTTCCGCCGACACGTGGACTGATTTCAGGCCGGTACCGGGTTAAATTGGGTCATCGCTACCAACAAATAGCAGCGATGCTAAAATTGGACACTGTGAGCCATTTTTATTAACCTTGTTAAGATTTATTTTGTGGATGTCAGGAGACTACAGTGATATGATTAAGCAACGTTTGTGATTTAGCAATATTACTGAGTTCACGAAAAGTATGAAATTATCAAATACAATAATAAAATATTCATGATGACTAATTAAGTCTGATTTACAGAGGGGAAACATGTATTGGTGCAATACTTGCACATGACAACAGAGCTGTCTAAGCTCAGAGGCCAGTTTCCCTCTTATGGCACCGATTGAATGACGAGCCTTGAGCCCCCCAAAAGCGTGTGTGCACTTGTATATATGTGCGTGTGTGTGTGTGTGTGTGTGTGTGTGTGTGTGTGGGGAGGGGGAAGGGGGCTAATCCGCCTTGTGTTGCTGTTGAGAGAAATTTGAAGGTCTTTGAGAGCCAGTGAAGCTAAGAGCCTAAGGTCACACACACACACACACACACACACACACACACACACACACACAGGGTCCCTCTTCTTTTCCTCCTCAGTTTCTCCTCTCGCTCCTCCTACCCCCCTTTTCATTTCCTTTGTCTTTTCTCTCGCACTTTTCCCTCCCTCCTTCCCCATGTTTCCCCTTCCTCCATTCTCTCACTGAACTCTGTCTTCCTCAAACTCCCCGTCTTGATCTTTCCCTCTGCCTTCATCTTTCTCCTCCTCCTCCTCCTCCTCCTCCTCTCCTCCAACCACTTGTCCTCCAAAAGTTCCCCCGACACTTTCTGTCGTTGCATTTTATTCAATCTGAAGCCCTTTCTGCTCTTTACGTCTCCGTCTTACCCCCCCCCCCCCCCCCCTTTGCCAAAGATAGTTGAATGCTGGACAGGCTTCTTGTGACACAACAGGGCTGAACTTTGACCTTCAACCCTGCTCCCTCCATCATCCACCCCCCCTGCCTGTTCTTTCCCCTCACAAGTTCTTTTACTTCTCCTTACCGAGTTGTACTTACCTCACTCTCGTAACTTAATATCCCTTTCATGAAGCATGTATATAAATCTGTTGTCACTTACTGGAAGTTGTTTTGCATGTGTGCCTAACCGTAACAGACAGACCAAAACTGTTTTTTCCCTACAAGCCACAGCGATGGCCTCATCCCAAAAATCTTTCACCACTTTCACCATTTCATGAGCCACACTGTCAGAGATAGATCAAGACTGGTTATGTGCCAATGACAGACTCACAAAAATCTGCCAGCCTCAGACCCTTAGTCATAAAGACAGAGCGCAATCAAATGCCGCCAACCCCAGAGGGGAAAACAATTCATCGCTCTCCATTGACTTCATATTGAGCGGAGGTACCGCCTTGTCACTTCTGTCTGCTAGTAAACAACAGAAAAATGCCTAAGAGCTGCTGTGTGGTGGGATGCAGCACCAACAGGGTAAAGAACCCGGAACTTCAAGTTTTTATAAGCTGCCAAACTGAAAGACAAAAGTGGACTAGCTGACCTGCGCTCAGTTGAATTCATGCTATGTTTTCAAACTGTAGTCGCTGTATAAGTTGTGAAAAGTCAGCCCTTGTATTCATGTATTGCATCTTAATGTAACAGGCTTCAGCGTACGCTATGAGCTACCTTCTACCTGTCTGGTAGACATAGGGCGCTAAAATAATCCTTTGACCTGCTGAAATCTAACGTTTTTAGCTAGCTACAGGCATTTTGTTAGCATTTTGCTAACAAAATACACCCTAAGTTGCATATTATGGCGCCAACTGTTTTCCTGTTCAGTGTGCATGGATTTCAGAGTCTGACACGTTGTGCCCCGCCTCTATTTTCCACTGAATTTCAAGACAAATTATGGCTTTTTAATAATTCAAACCACTTAACCAAGGTCCAAATAAATTAGTAACTCATGATCATACTGACCCTTCTCCATTCTATCTCATTCCAGCAAGGGTGTGTCAGCCTCCTCTTTTCTATCCATCATCTGGTCTAACAAGGAACTTTAAGATAAGCTACTAGGTGACCTTCCTCCTCTCTCTCTGCACTCTCTCTATCTACTCATCAATCTGATTTCTTCACTTAAGATTAAGCAAACTGCTCTATCTCCTTCCTCCTTCTCTTCCCCCTCCTTCCCTCTCTCTGTTTCCATCCACGTATGGATTCCTCTCACAACACAAGTTAACCTGCTTTGGCTCAAATGCCCAAGAATGTAAAGACCCCCCCCCTATGCCCCCCCAAACATGTTTCTAACACACAAACAGACAGACTACAGATGCACTGATACCGATATTGGATATCACGGTCCAACACTGACTCAAATAGCTGAATCAGGTATCATGACAATGGGCTAATCTGGTATCGGATACCATTATTTTAATAAATAATAATTCAGTAAATTTATTATCAGTATCGGGACTGAAAAAGTTGGATCGTTGCCTCCCTAGAACTTAAACAAATGCAGCTTACTCATATATGCATATTACAATGACTCAAAGGGATAGAAACATACTCACATCCCGCACGCACACACACATACATACAAACACGCATTTGCACATACAGAAAACTGACATGTTCCAGATGATCCTGACTCCCACAGATCTCCAGTTGCTATGCCCACCCAGTGAGTGTATGTGATTGGCTGTAATGTGTGTGTGTGTGTGTGTATATGTAACTTTACTCCTACTATTCTGCCACATGTCAGCAGTTGCTCACTCATCTTTGACACAGACACAGGATTACAGCCAGGCTCTAGAAAACTACTTGTCTCTGCATGCATACAGCCTAGTCACCACAGGTCTTCAATACCCTTATGTAACACAGGCAGTATATAATGTTTAATGGGACATTTCATTCCAGTAATCCAGGCTGTATTCAATAACATACTGGAATTAAAGTGACTGATGTGTCAGCCAGATCTGACCTCCTTGACATAGAACCATGTCAAAACTTGCAGGGTTTCCTCCTATTGAGAAGTACAAGAGAGTGAATGAGAGCAATAAAGAGGCAAGTGTGACTGAGAGAGAGAGAGAGAGCTCAACAGAGGCCTGATGTTTGTTTTCTGATAAACAAACTGGTGTTTCCTAGACACAAGGCCATCAGGCGAAGCTGATTTTAGCTACTGGGATTGTGGAAGACTTAAGGAGCATCTTGTGATGTAGATGACAGCAAAACAACCACACGCTCCCACAGGAAATAATAATCGTACACTGAGAGATAAAGACACAAAAAAACAGATTTGCAGAGATAACAATTAACTGTGCGGTCTCACCTTTTCTGACTTTTCTGGTTGTGAGAATGAGTCACAGAACCGAGTGATAACAGCATGTTGAAAAGATTAAAGAAAACGAGCCTTTACATTCACATTAGAGTTTTCTTGGCCTGATTTCTGACATATTACCAACAGCCCTGAGTACTCTAACATACTCAAATTACTTTTTTGTTGTAACGAGTAACTTGACGTGTTAGTTTTGCAATTCAAGAAATTCAGTTATTTAGTTACATTTTCAAATAAGCAATCTGTTACTGTTAAAATATTGTAGCAGGTCGGGGTTCGCTGTGGCAAGAACTCAAGCAGAGAGACGATCTCAAAAGAAACAGCACAGTTTTATAGGTAGCAACAGGCATACCATCGACACTGTAATGCCTTCTCACAGCCATATTAGAGGTAAGGAACTAACTGAGCACATAACTTCACTCATGGTACAAATTCTTTCACAGCAGCAAACTGTAAACTTCTGGAAACATTGAAACAATGTGAAGAACAATAACACTAATGAGCGTGTACCAAGTAATATCTATGATAAACACATTGTCTTAGAGCATGCTGGGAAACTACCCCGAACACACAACAATATTACTGTATTTCCCTGTTTCTTTTTTGTTGCCACAAAAAAAACAAAAAAACGAAAATCCCCCCACGCATTCATACTGTTTCTTTTTCTGTTTATGCGCCCATCTCTACTTCTCGGCAGGTAGCTGTGCACTAGTGGAAGGTATCCAATCGTGTGGTTGTGCCAGTGCGCATGTAGCTCAGGACAGCCTTTATGTCGTGGAAGCATTCGCATTATTACGCAAGGAATCAGAAAAGGGGTTTTCATTGTTGTTAACGCAAATGTCGTCTAACGAGTTATTTTTCTAAGCAGGTAACACTATAACTAATAAGTTGCTTTTTAATGTCAGTGATAAAAGTAACATTACCCAACGCTGATTACAAACTTCTCTCAGTATTATGTCATCCCCTCTCTCTCTCTCTCTAGTATTTCCTGTCATTTTGCAGGAAAACTGCCATAACAGAAAGCAGTAATAGTAGTAGTAGTTTTTTTAATTCTTTATGTATTTTTTTCTTTGGAAAAGGTTTCATCAGGGCAAGTTCCTCCAACGTGACTCCATGGTACTGTTTTCCTCCTCCGCTCAAAACCTCAGCTCAGTCAGTGCCCTGAATGTCATATGACCGAGCTCAGACACCTCCGTCTCTGTGCTTACTTGTCAACAAGACTATTTTTTTTTTTTTCCCCCCCACTTTCTACCCGCCTCACCTCTCCCGCCAATACACATACATGTAACTCATCTTGTTCACACTTTCTGTAACCCTCTCGCTCTCTCTCTCGCTCTCTCTCTCTCCCTCTCTGACACGCTCACACACACACTCACATGCTCGCTGCAGAAGTTGCATCAGTGCATCGTAGTGTAGCAACAGCATCCTGTGGTAGGTTGTGTGCCATCCTGTCTCATGTTTCGCACTGTGTACGAGACATTGTTTTTTAGATAACCTTTATGCACCTGCAGACTTATCACCCTGCTTAACATGGTAGCTGTCCTGTAAAACCACACAGACTAACTCTACTGAAGCAGCTAGGAAGTAATCTGTCTGCTGAAGGGCATCATAACCGCACATTCGCTTTCAGTACCCTGAATTTACCAGACAGTCTGGGTATTTCAACGAGGAAGTCCCATGTCATAACCTAACATGCCTAACCTTTAGGATAACGCCGTCCTACAATTAATCTTGTATAGATATCGAGCAGGAAAGTTTATGATTACCGGCAGATCAAAGCACATCACCGTATCATACCACCGTGTCAGGAAATCAAAACCCACGCTAACATTTAGGCCTCGATTGTTTAGCGTCCTCTTCCTCATTGAATAGTCATTTACGCAACTTGTGGTAGGGGTCTGACGCACCACAGCATCCGTTCACACACATAAATCAACCGTTAATGCCAGAGGAGACGGTGAACTGAGGGCATACAGTGGTGAAAAAAAAAAAAAAAAAAAACATGAGTAAGAGGAAAAACAAGTGCTTCAGCTAATTTGACGGGTAGCAGCTGTATCATCTAACAAATGGAGGCTGAAGTAATTGTTCGTTAATATTTCACAACTTGTCAGGTTTTTATCCGAGTCATTCGATATCATAGCAACACCGGAGATTTTGACAAAACGTGGTAACTACCGCGCTTCAACATTTTCCAATTACAAATTCAGGACCACAGAGGAGCAACTAGTTCTTTTGGCTAATCAAACATTTTCCAAAAGTAATATTTTTTTTTCCTAAAGATGGAATATATTTTTCATTAGGAAAAACAACTGTTGGAGCATCTGCCTTTCAAAGACAGCGATTGTGATGCCAGAATAACACAGCATCCACCTCCACTGACAAAGACAATCGATCTTAACTCGAGACACACAACCTAAGAGGAAATTCATCAAAAACAAATCCCAAACCAAATTAATCTCATAAGCGGTTAGTGGATGGACCAAGTTTTGAGCATTAGATTGAAGGAACCATCGGAATTCATTTTTGATCTAGTGTTTCACTTCGCTGCCTTCTGCTAAGGCCCCACTAGACTGGACAAAAAAAAAAAATGAATCTGTCATGCACCAGAAATCAAAACATCATAACGCATGCAACCTTAGCCAGTATGCAATCAGTAGCAGTATCTCAATCTCAATCAGATTATGATCTCATTTCTTAGTCATTTATACAGGAAAAAACAGCTAGAGGAGCAGAAAGTTCTCACATATCAGTATACCTCAACAACTCTATGCGCACATTTGAGATACAATAGTAGAAGTAGAGGCTAAATTAAACACCTGGATGGAATTTAGACACCTCAGAGACCACCGCAAACCACAAAATCACATTTAATTATGAACAGAAGGAGACAGACACTGAAGAGGAGACAAGATTTATGAGTCTGGACTTACCTGTAGCTCACACCATGCCACTTCCACAGTAGTCTCTGTATCCAGTCCCTTGTACACCGTCTTGAAGGACCCTCTTCCGATCTCGATGTCGAATTTCAGGAAGCGTCCGTCGGGTGAAGTCCCTACGGCTTTCGTCTCCACCTCCTCTATATCCTCTTGCACTCGTTTCTCGGCCTCTCTCTGCTCTGCCCGCGCTTTCGCTAGCTCGTTCTCCCTCTCCTTCTCCTCGGTCGGACTGCTAACGCTACCCTCCTCGACCTGTTCTGTCGCTTTTCTGTCTTTCGCCACCTCTTGCGTGCCCTCTGACCCTCTGGGACGCAATGTGACATCAGGTTGTTTTTCTACTGTTTTGTCTGTAACATCCAATACTGTCGGGCTGGGCTCTTTTACCGCCCTGTCTGCGCTATGTTCAACACTGTTATTGGTGGGAACAGCAACTGTGATACTGCCCGCGTTTAAATCTTCCTCAGCGTTTTGTATTTGCCCCTCCGAAACCGCCCCGTCAAGCCCGAGACTAGGCTGAAGGGTTGTGCTTTGCAAATACGGACCTCTAAGCGCCTCCTGACTGTCAGCGTCTTGTACCCCAGGTCCGGGCCCCGAGGGCTGCGGAGGGAACAAGGTGGGAGGGCCCTCACAGTCAGGAGGCGAGGTGAGTATCACAGCCGCTTTGCTGGGCAGATCCAAAGCCGTGGCGTTGGAGTCACAAATGACGCTTCGGCGGAAGAAGCGGTGCTCGGCTGTTTTGGAGTCTCTATCCATTGTGTGGCGCCGACGTCGGACCTCCGGGTGTCCGCCGAGCTTCTCCACCACGTGCGTGTCTGAACTGGCAGAGCCGTTCACATTCTTGTGGGGGGTCTGAGGTGAGGGACAGGGGGAGGCAGAGGGGGGAGGGGGGGCCGGGGCAATGAATTTCACTGCTTTGCTGCTGCTATTGCTTTCAGACATTCCTCCCGGAGGCTAAGACCACAAAAAAAAAAAAAAGGAATTCTGTACTTATAAATAAGGATTCTTTATGTGAGTAATCAGATCAACTTAAACTATAAATATGCAGTGACAAATCTCGACCAGCAAGCTTCTTTTTCAAATGAAAAGCTCTTCAACATCCAATAAAACTCCAGCAGGAAAAAAAAAGCAAAAGGAGGGATGAGTAACAGAAAACTTTCAAATCAAGTGAAGGTGGCAATCTGTTGTTGTGTTCTGTAGTTTGTTAGAAAGGATTTTTACTTCCTCTTTGAAATGTCCACTGTTTCAACAAAACAATCTACAGGTCCTACAAGGCCCTTCCATACAGGGCTCGGGGAAGCCCCAGGAGAGAGGAAGGGGCTTTCTCTTGAAGATCGGGGAGGGAAAGGACAAACTGCAGCCACAGGAGGGAGGGTGCAAGCACTGCAATGAGGTGACACCCATCAAATCAACACCCGAATCCATCCTGCTGCCAACATTCAGAGAGTGACCACCAAGACATGGAAAGGCTAAAGACGTAACAGACCAGTATGGCCTCCGAAAGCCTGATGAGATGAAATATGATCAGAGTCCAATTTGTTACAGCTCGACTTTGGAGGTTTGTTGAAGTAAAAACAGGCTTAAGCCCTCTCTTCTCGTTGAAGGTAGGACTCCTGGAGAGGTCGCTGGCCTGCCTGGCGGGGGCCAGACAGAGGGCTAGGTAGGCCTAGCCTGGCCTAGCCTGGCCCAGCTCGGTCTGCTTCGGTCCGTGTGACTGGAAATAAAAAGAGAAGGAAGAGTGTTGTAAGATGAAACTATATATCTGCCCATAGTAGCTGGTGTATCACAGAATTCAACATCTGCTTTCACTTGACAACATAACTGACCTGAACGACTTTAAGGGAATCTCTAAATGATACTTGGTTGCCTGCCAAAGTGGCTGGAAGAACATACAAGCTGTCAGATACCGTAACATTTTACCACCGTTTGGCCATTAATCACAGTGTTTCCCCTATATTCTTTCAACAGAGACGCGGGACCGCCGCTAAATGATGAATGCCATCACTAAAATTTCACATTGTACGTAATAATCACGACGAATGCAAACCGAGCGCACGTTCTCCACTTGGAGCAGCTGACTGGAGCTGGTGGTGCTGCAGCTTCTCCTCAGAAGCTGCCACAATTTTGGTTGCAGAGACCAATCCGTCATTTGAATGCTCTTTTTATAAACAATTAGCATAATTGAGAATTAGAATCCACACATCTGGGCGCAAAAAAAACCATCTCATAACTGCATTCACAGTTTTGGGTTTTATCAAGTGAACACGTGAGCTGGTTTCCAGCCAGGCACAATCTTTAATGCCTGCATCCCACCCCTATCTCCCCCTTTCAATTGCCCCTGTGTAGTTAATGCAGTGGAGTGATGCAGCAGAGTGTGTTCCTAATTGCTCCACGTTCCAAATTTAGCCCAAAGTCACCACAACCCGGGCTGACCTCAAGGTTAGGCTACTCTGTGGCAATTCAGTAGCTTAACATGAGAGGGAACGAGGGCACTCAAGAGTGACAGAGATAGATCTGTCAGTACAGTACCGCGCAGACACTAAATGCATATCAGAGAACAGAGCATAAGTATATGAGTCCGCATATCGCATTACAGAGAACTTAGTGAGTGCTGAGAAATATGCTTACTGAATATGCAATTTGCCTTACATAACCTCCTATAGATAACTTACTGAATACTCACGTTGTATCGTGTTGATAAGTTTTCAAGTTTCCACTGCAAGGAGCAAATGAAACATCAAACATGCTTTTGTTCAGAACATTTTCATCCCATTTCACACTATTGCCTCAACAAAGGGCAGTAGGTTGCCTCAGATGAGACGACGAGCCACCTGGAAGAATTAGAATGATTGTTCTTCTACCATTAAATAGATATCTGCCGCATGCAGCTTTATATGCTGTTCCATCATACATATGATGCTATGTCATGATTGGGCAGCTTTAAATTTGGCCTGAAATGAGCCTTTGCAACTATTTTGTCTGTAATGGCACCTGGTGTACCCTGGAGGTTAAAAGAAGTCATTTATTGAAGCAGATGTCTCGGGCTCTAGTCCAGGTGTAGACTACAGAGAAAGGCTCTACAAGGATCAATTAGGTAATACATGAGACAATATGATGACACTGATTGAGGAGATGCAGACTGATGACTTCAATATGAGACAGCTGTGTTTCATCGAAGTCAAAAATCTCAGCGCTGACCCCTCTGTGTATATCTGTTTACTGAATGTGCATGTGGCCATGAAACAAGATGGAAAGAGCTGGCAACTGCATACAGAATAACAGTGAACTTAAATGATCCCACGAGGATACTGTGGTGGAATTAATTAAGCCTACTGCAGGTGAGACATCACACGTCTGCCTTCTCCGTGTTGTGATTATGACATGCAGCTTATTTAAGAAATGAGCCATGAGACGATGTGCTTTTACAGTGATTTCACAACAGCTAGGGGGTGTTGTTAGGTAGAACACAGAGCAGAAGATTTACTCTCCTACATGCATAGTAAAGCCCTGCCTCTGCCCTGATGTATTACTTTTAAATAAGAGCAGAGGATAAAAAGAACACAGCAAATGAATCTTATCATTGATTTATCTTATAAATCTTAAATTATAATATCAGCAATAATAGCAAATTGTGATTTTAAGGTTAATTGGGTACATGTTTTCAGTAATTCATACCTGATTACAGGTGTCTTGCATCGACCAATCAAAGTTGTCTGTTTTTACAAGTAGAATAGGCCTCTATCTTACAGTATATCACACAAAAGCTCACATGTATTACAACATAAATAAAAAGGTATAAATGTGGATTTGAAGCATTTACACAATTATAAAGTTATATTCAGTAGGCTATTAGCAGAGTAGCTTTTTAATGATATTGTATGTCAGGTTGTCTCTGTTAAAGCACCCTGCCTACATATTACATGTAAACATTCAAGCATGGCCAAAGTATGATGGCCAAACTTATTTTTTTTAATATAAGTAGATTGTATCAACGGGAAGATATAATAAAGATTGAGAATTAAAAAAAAAAAAAAAAAAAAAAGGAAATATTTGTTATCAGTAACATCAACAAATAGTCTGTGCCAACAAATCAAATGAAGCCCATTAAAACCTTAATAGAAGATAAGATGCTCATCTTGTTTTATTGAGCACAGGGATGATTAAAACTCCCAGGAAAGATGCAGGAATGTCGTTAGCTTTATTAAAAAATAATAATAAAAGGTGCTTATTATTGATATAGGCCATAAAATGTAGTTTTAAAGTGCCCCTCCACTCAAAAATGTGTTTTGCTTCTTGTTCCTTCAGTTGGATGTTTGAGCTTCACTGTGCAGAATGATGCATGTGCAGAGTTTGACACTTGAAGACTGTTTACACATTCATCTTCTGATAGAGGACAGTTTCTCTGTGTTCACTGAAAGTCTGATTTTAAGGGGCGTGCCTATGAGCAGGATTTGTGACATCACAAATAGTTTAGGAGCCAATCGTGGGACAGTATGCAACTTACACAAGTGTGATGTGGAAACTTGAACCTTACAGTGCACATATACTGAGAACAGGCTTTAAAGTGAAGTAGGAGACAGCTTGTGTCCAGCGGTTAAAGGACCAGTGTGTGAGATTTAGGGGGATCAATTGGCAGAAATGTAATATAATATTCATAAGTATGTTTTCATTAGTGTACAGTCACCTGAAAATTAGAATTGTTGAGTTTTCGTTACCTCAGAATGAGGTAACTTAACATCTACATAGGCAGCGGGTCCTCTTCCACGGAGCCCGCCATGTTGCACCGCCATGTTTCTACAGAAGCCTCGAATGGACAAACCAAACACTGTCTCTAGAGAGGGCCTTTGGTGTTTTTCGCGACTTTCACAGCCACTATAGCTTCTCCTACACGCTTAGAAGGGGAGGTTGAAGGGTATTCAGCTGGTTGCAATCTGCAACCTCACCGCTAGATGCCACTAAATCTTACACACTGGTCCTTTAAACTTCTGAAATGATAAATATTTGCATATTTACAGACTTTTAAGGAGGGAGAAGGAGGAGATGTAATGTTAAGATTTTTAATGAGATAATTGAACTTTTCTGTGGAAAAACCACATCAGACACATTATTATTCAAAGTAGAATATTTTATACACATCTTAAAACATGTCTGGAGGGGATCTTTAAGTTGTGTGAAAATATTATTTGGGGGGAAATGCATGGGGTAAAAAATGATGAAAACCAGTGATAAAATGTCTTGAACCCTCAGCTTTGCAGCAACACTGTGAGTAGCATACCGTGCAGTGAGGGCTTCACTGCTGCCTGTTGAGGAACTCTGAAGAAAACGAGGCTATGCAGCTAACTTTGCCTACAGGCAAAAACAAGACAACCGCCAACCTCTCACAATTTGGATAAAGCCTTATAATAAAAGCCAAAAAAAATATGAACCGTTACCTTTTACATGGATGTCGGCTGTTGTGGTACCGTAGAGAGATGAAGGGTAGAAACTTGATTAAAAAAAAGCCTTTAACTCCTCTGCAGTGGGGGTCCGCTCCAACAACACAGCACAAATGTCAGTATAGTGCGTCACATTAAAGCCACAGTTGGTTGCCGAAAAGCCCACAAAAAAGACTATTTACAAAAGCATAACTTAGCTACAACCGTATCCCCCTAAAAAAAGAAAGGTCCGAGCAGCGACGCAGTGAGCGGTACGTGCAGAGAGCCACAGCCGACAGACAGACACCTCCCACCGGGCAGAGAAGCCAAGTTCGCTCGCTGGTGTCGCGGTGGCTCCGGCACTTCTTTCTGTCTGTCTCTGTGTTGTCTGTATCCTGCTCTGCAACCGTAACCAAAAAGGCAACAGTCTCACTCGAAAGATGCTATTTCCTTATCTGTGTCAACATCCAGGCCGCTGCTGCGTCCGCCGTCTCGCTCCTCTTGGCTTGTGTGGTGCAATAAACCCGCTGTGATCCACAGTTATTCCCCCGTTTTCAAGCCATCGGACGGCCGCTCCGTCAGCTCTGTGCTCTTCTCCAGCGATGACTCGACAAGGCGACGGCTGGGCTTTCACACAGACGAGCCGCGTCAAGTTAACCACAGTTAACCCAGAGAGTACAGGAAGACAGACTCATGCGTACTTTCAGAATAATAACAACACTATGTATCACCCAAAAGCAAGATTAAGCTGTGCTGGGAAAGACCTAAATTGAGTCATGTACGAGGGCGAACTTTACCATTAGGTAACTGCCTGCATGGGGCCCCCAAATAAAAAGGGCCCCAAACAGTTATAGATTTATTATGATGTTTAGATATGAAAAATTTTGAATTATAACTCATTTTACCCCAAAATAACTTACAAAAGGCCCCCAAAGTACTTAAAAATATGCAACTGTACTGTACTACTTACTTACCGTGTACATCTACTTCAGAGTAAAACGTTGTACTACTGCATCTACCTGACATAAATGTTACTGGTTACATTGCAGATTCAGATTTTACTCACAAAATATAACAACTAAATTACAACGGGTTATTATTATTTATTAAATTGTCCATCATTATATAAAATAGTTAGAATTAAAAGCTCCACCTTGAACAGATGTTAAGTAAATTTTAATGCAGGACTTTTGCAGTATTAATAGTTTTACTACAGGAAAAAAGTTCTGAGTACTTCTTCTACCATTGCCAATACAAACATTCCCAGTTAGAGAAAGGCCGAAAAGAAAAGCAAGACCACATTTGTCTGTGGCCCCCAAAACACTAAATCACCCCTGGTCATAAAGATAAGAGGAGGTGTTAAATCCAGCGACTATGGCTATTGTTGAATACGTAATCCCATTTTCTGGCCTACGTGAGTCTGTATATCCTGCATCTGTCATGCATTGACCGCCAGACTCACACGATTTACTCGCACCACACCTCCAATTTATTTTCTCATGCAGCAATCTGCATAGAGAGCCAGCTGTGCTCCTGCTGTGGCCATTTGTCCAATCTCATAAGAGCTGGAGAAGGAGAGGAACAATTCACTTGATCATTGCCCAGGGGTTTTTTTATATATCTATATACTTATGTTCTTACAATTACAAACTATAATTCATTGCTGACCTCAGAAACTGTGATCATTAACTGTATTTTAAGTAACCAATTAAATATATATAATGAAATAGCCTAAAAAATGTGGTTTCCCAAAACATTTTAAGCCATATCATATTGATGCTGGCCTACTAATCCTTTTCAGACTCCTAAATTATGAAGCTATTATTAAATATGGCCTACAATGTACTACAACATGTGCACATACTGTAAATCATGGATCCAGTTGTGTCAAATTCCAACTTGCTGTGTTTTAAAAATTACCCACAATACTGTATGAAAATGAGCTTCATTTGCACACTGTCAGCTGCGTGCCAAGAGGAGTCGCGCTTGGCCCCTAAAACGTTCACCGAGAATGATTATATTTTGACAGTTCAAACCGGAAACACAGTTGTTTATTCTGCTGTACTTGACACTAGCAGACAAACTCAAGCACACTGACTGAGTGAGTCAACGTCTGCAGTGTGAGCAGACATATGTCGTTCATCATGGTTTTATTTTACATTTCATTCATGTTTGACGCAGCCACAAAAAACATTTCTGATTGATGCTTACCCATCCTATGTGTGTGTGTGTGTGTGTGTGTGTGCTTACATAGTCATGTTGTGGGGACTCACCTCCCTTATGGGGACACAAAGCAAGTCCCCTTAATGTTAATTATTAATTTAGGGTGAAGACTTGGTTTAAAGTTAAGGTAACTTTAGGGTTAGGGTTAGGTTTAGGGTTAGGGTTAGGGTTAGGGTTAGGAAAGTCTCCATGACATTAATGTAAGTCAATATAATGTCATCTGAAGTGACGGAAACACGACTGTGTGTGTGTGTGTGTGTGTGTGTGTGTGTGTGTGTGTGTGTCTGGTGCCATGTACTTGTCATCACTTTTATCACAAGTGTCATACAAGCTCCTCACCTCCTCTTGCATTCTTCCCATACTATGTAAAATGCATGTATGGTAAATAGTGACCATATAACAGTGGTTTAGAGTCATGCTTTGATATTGCATTAGTCCAGATAATTTATTACAGATGTACAGCAGTTTTAAGGGGGAGAGACAGATATGTGTAAAGAGATTGTGATGGGCTGATTTTAGTTAAATTATTTTCGCTATCTGATTTTGTTCCAAAGTCAGTTCCTTATCAAAGACTGCACTACAGGACATGTTATGAATCTGGCATTTTTTTCCAGTCCATCAGATCTACACACCCTGATATTGAGCTGCAGCGCCTCTGGCAAGAATAATCAAAACAGGATGATGTTTTTTTTACCTGATCATCACGAAAAAGGAGGAAGAGTTCCTATACTTTGCAGAGCCCAGTGTGTGATAAAGGCCCTGTCCTAACCCTGATCATCACACGCACACTATTGTTCTGTGGGTCTTCCTGTTAGTGTTTGATAGCGGGGGTCCAAACACCGAAGAGTGATTCACTGATGACAACATCATCTCACCCACATAACTTTGAATAAATAAGCCTATTCACAAAAAGAACAACCGGTCTGACACCTAAGCACCACCTAGCTGTCCTTTGTCCTATCAGACATTCAACTTGTTTCAGCTTCATTTTTCAAAGTTAATTGCTTTTTCATTTAATTCAAAAGGGAAAATGAACGTGAATCCCAATTTCAAGGATGTCAGCACAGAATTTGAAATTTATTTTTCAAAATGTAACCTTGCAATTATCCTTTTTACACAGAATAATGGCTCATTTATCTGCCGTTTTTTTTACATTAGCAGCTGGTCTGTTTTAGTACACACAATAGCACACTATTGTGTTCTTTTTTTCCACCAGATAGTCCTGCAAACATTCTTTCACAAGAGTAAATAAAAGAAAAAAGTCACCACGGGCCAATGGGCTATAAACCTCACGCATACTGACAGATTTATACAGTCATATCTTATCTAAGCTTCCAGTGTTAATAGCCGATTGATATGCGCAGCCTCCACGCAATCAGCAAACACTTCTGGAACGATAAAAAGTTGCAAAGGGTGTTTTCATACCTACGACTCTCAGATATCCCAGCGTTTGTTATTAAGCAGTGGGTGGAGATGCAAACTGGGTCATGGACTTGTTGTTTTGGGTCTTCACATGACCACCAGCAGGTTAACATTGCAGCAGAGCATGAATGAGCCTGTATGTGTCAGCAAGGACCAAATAATAATGTGTGTGTGTGTGTGTGTGTGTGTGTGTGTGTGTGTGTATGCGTGGAGGGGTGCTCCTTTGCGTGTGTGTGCACATGTCGCACATGTTTATTCTGCACTTTGCTTAAGGCTGTAAAACAATATGCTGGGTTGCACAACAACATGACAAAAAGTTAGGATTGAACGAAACACTTTTGGAAAGTATACAAAGACATCACTGACTGCATAAAATGTACATACAACTGCTGAGAGATAGTTTACAATCTGTTGCATATCTTGTACCTTTAAATATTATGTGAGATTTAGTTTTTTATTGTCAATAAAGTCTCCATAAATTCCATCAGTGTATATAGTATTTTGGCATATATGAGAGATTTCACTGTACTTATTTCTTGCCTTTTCCTTTCACAACTTCTTTTACCTTTAACCTTCTTTAACCTTTAACCTTTTATTTGTACTTTTTATGTTGTCACAAGTATCTCACTCTACATTAACCCAGCCCAAAAAAAATGCAACTTAATTAATCAATTAACAGCATATATAATGAATAACTCTTTATTTCACTGTTCTTTCAATTCCATAAATGCATATTTGAATGCTTATTATTATATCTATTAAATTTGCAAGGTTTGTGAGTATGAGAGCATTATGTTTTAGGACATTTAGTGGTCAATAATTGGACAAAACATTATCTACAACTAAATCCTGGAAAGCAGCTTGAGCTTGGGGGTGTGTGTGTGTGTGTGTGTGTGTGTGTGTGTGATGTTAACACATGCGGGTCTTTTAAACTGACAACAAGAGTTTGGCCTCAGCATTCCTTCAGGACACACACACACACACGTCAACACACCTTTGCTTCTTTCTCCAGTAAGCTGTAAAGCCGCCGCTGACTGAAAATTACTCTGTCAAGAATAAACAATTTATTCATCTCATTCTCTGTCTCTTTCTGACCTGTACTTGTACCTGGGTTGACTTGACGGCCCGCATACTAGAACAACACAGTTTAGCCACTAAAAGTTCCAGCGATATTACACTGAAAGTGGGACACACAGCAGTTGCACCCTCGGGCAACTGCTCTCAAGATATCTGCAGAAGCGTGAGGCCTCAGTGAGGTGACAGGAGGGCTGAGCTGCTAATGTTAGAGGCACTTTTTGTCATTCTGCTTTGCTTTGTATCAAATTCTCTTGTTTTGATCACATAGATCGATTCAAGAGATGCTTTTTTTTTTCTTAATGATGATCACTTCCTAATTTCGGGATGGCTTCAGCTGTGAATTTGCATATTTAAAACTGCCTGTAGAAAAATTGAAATGTTCATTTTCTATTCCTATGGAAATGGTACAAATGCTAATCTTTGGCTGACTCAGGAATGAGCTATTATTTCCATACTGCATTAGTAAACTAGAAGCTGAACCTGCACTCAATTTGGATAGGAGTGTCATTGTTTTACAAATGTTAATATAGCTTTGAAATCTTCATTTCTTCCTGGCTGTCCAATGGTGCTTGCAGTCGTAGGACTTGTAGGCTCAAGGAAGCAACAGGTCGCGTTAGCTTGACTGACAGCTCAAACAGCTGGAATTCATTTGCTGAGAGATTCTAAACATAAGCTTTCACTCGCTGACTCGGAATTCTTTCGGTAATAAAGCAAAAGTGACATTTTCTGCTTCCTCTTTTGTCATTTTTCTCTCTGTGCCCCTGTCACCTAGTTTTATCTCCCTTTTCCTTCAAACACACTTTAAGCTAAACTTGAATCTGTTCTGCTGTGTTCAACTGTTTCTTACTCTATCACAGATTTCATGATTTCTGAAGAAACATATTTGCAAGAAGTAGAGATTTTTTAAAGATAGAAGATGGTCCATGCATGTGATTGAAGTCATGCCAACACTAATGCCTGCCAGCCTCTAGCAGTTAAGATATTCTTAAAATAGCGCCCATGCTTTTAGCGCTATTTTCTATAAAGCGGCGAGGAAACTCAAAAGATTCATGTTAAATTCTGTAGCTTGAGCAGCTGCTCACTGTTTTTTGTCTTCTTTTGGTGATGTTATTTCAGTGAAAAAAAGTTATCTTCATGCCTCATTGATAAAAGTGAGACATTTGGAAATGTTTTCTTTTCAAAGTCACTCTCAGTTGACCTTTCTGATGACAAGATATGATCCCAAATCTGTTCAAAATACTGTTTATTCAGTTGCATTTAAAGAGGCAGGTTGCTTAAAGTGCTGCAGCACAGTTTCTTTTTCACCTTTTCTTATTCTTGCCTTAAAGCACATTATTACACAAGCAGTGGTTTATATGTGCTATAAGTGCAGCTAAGTGCATGTGGAGGGATTGCATTTACACGCGGGGTTAAGATCTTGCAACTTCACACATCAAAACACAAGCAGGCAAAAGAGGAAGCTTGAGAGAATAAGTAAAACCAAGAATGTGTAGAGGGGAAATATACAAAGAAAGGCTGCTGACATGGCAGTGTGAGTGTGTGTGTGTGTGTCAGTGTGCGTGTGTATGTGTGCTGTTGCGCCTCCCATATCAAGCATGCAATCATGCAAACTCTTCAGCACTTCAGCTGTCATCAATCAGTTCTGGATGAGTGAATTCTCATGTCTTACTAAAGAGAAAGAGAAGGAAAAGAAGAAGAAGAAGAAGAAACGTGTTTATTGACAACTGTGTGTACTTCAAGATACCTGTCAGGCATTGTCACTTCCTCATTTTTTTAAAAGCCATGGTGTCATCTGTGTCTCGGTGTGTGTGTGTGCGTGTGTGTGTATCGTTGCAGATTTGAGAACGAGCAGATAGTCTCTTCTGTTAAAAGTCAGAGTGTGACAGAGTATTGACCCAACTTATTAATGTCAGCGAGCCTTTGTCCCTCCTAACAAGTTGTAACAGGTTGGAGAACTTGTCAAAACTCAGCTCAGGTAGGCAAATTAGGCCTCTCTCTCGCTCTCTCTCACTCTCTCTCTCTCTCTCACTCTGTGTGTGTGTGTGTGTGAGTGTGTGTGTGTGTCATTCTCTAAAATAAACACAGAGGTACTTCTCACTCCTTGCTGACATCTTCCACAATCTTTCTCTCTTCCTTTTCCCCTGCCTATCTCTGTCTCTCCCTTGCTTCATCTTTGCACTATCGCCCCTCACACATGCTACATGTGTATTTTTGTGTTTCTCCGTCATGTTCAACTCATACAGAGAAACATCTGGATGATGTGACATGGCATTTTATTTATTTGCGAGCGGAATTTCCCTCTACAGTTAAAAAAAGACACATTTGCATATACAGAAAGAAAGAAATGAACAAAGCTGTCTATTATTTTAAATAAGGTTTTATTTTAAATATCAGACTTCATACACAAAGCCTCCCTGGCTATGACACCTGTAACCAATCAGATGCTGGTAAACTTTGCCTGTGGTTGTCTGCTGCGGCAGATATTCCGCAATGGTTTTCATTTTTTAGAAAACAAAAAGGTCATTTAACAATTCAAATTAGCCTGCAGGAGAATTATTCAAACATCACTCAACATTCAAACATTCATTTAGACATGTACTGGGAAGACATTCACACCAAAGAGCTTCTAGTGCCTCTGAGGTACCTGATTGAATTTGTTGCTCATGAGCACTTGATTGATTTGTGCTTTTCTTTTCACAATAAATAAGGCATTTTCTTCTTCCTCTTCCTCTTCTTCTTCTGCACTGCATGTTCACTAAAGTCTAAAGCTCTCTTGACTTTTACGACTGCCAGCAACTCAGTGTGTGTGTGCGCGGCTGTCTGTGTGTGTCAGAGGATGTACTTTTAAAGATCTCATATTGCAACAGTGAACCTGTCACTTCTCTTCTCTGTGACACTGCATGCGGCTCTATCTCTCTGTCTCTCTCTCTCTGTGTATGTGTGTGTGTATATCTTGGGTGAAAGGTAGAGAAGGGATTTAAATCTTGCATCTTTTGTGATCTTGAGGCTGTAAAAGATTGGGGTATCCCAGGACACCCATAGTATATCCTGTTGCCTGTGAACTGTGTCCGTAAAGATCTTTACAGTGATGATACATGAGCAGTGTCATCCAGGGATGTCTTCAGCAGCAATCATACTAAATATGTATAATATAATAAAGGGAACCCAACATATCAAATAAAGACACACTCTTCACTGTTGTGGCATTGCACAGTGAGTCCAGTGTAGATCAGCAGTACATCCTTCTACCAGATAGTGTCACTAAAGAGTCCAGTCTGTCATTCTCGGTTTTGATTCCACCTGATATTTTGTAAACTTTAATTCTCCACATTCTTCTTTTCTCCCTTGCGTTGCGATTCTCATATGTCTCCCTACAGACCTGTTAGTGACCCATTATTCTACTCTGGCCAAACAAAATCTGCACATGTTCTCACCCCCTGGTAACAGTCCAAATTGGAAGCAATTAACGTAAATGAGGTCTCTCTCCCTGCGGGGTGAGGAGTAGGTTAAATATGACATGGTGGTTTGGTTCTGAACTGTAATTGTAGGAAGGGGGGGGGGGGGGGGGTGTCTGAGAGGAGAGGAGAGGAGACTGTAAACTTCAAACTAATACAAAGCCATGCTATATATGTTCTATATACATAAATCCTGAAGTATGGCCTTTAAATGCAGTTATTATGACAATAATATGATTTTTATCAGCCTGCAGCTGTTTCTTCCAATTGGTTTAAATGATAAAAATGTCAGCTTACAGTTCACTAGTGCGGCTAAATGTCAGAATATACAGTATATGCAAAATCTGTAAAACCAAGATAACACGTGCAAGTGGCTCCACAAGAGGCTTAATCAGACATACAAATCTCTTTAAGAACACACAATTTTATCTGCTGTTCTGTTTTAAAATCTAATTTCCTGTTTCCCGGGAAAGAAGCAATATATTCTTGGGAAGTAATTATTTTAAAGGCACAAGAAAACATTTAACCCTGGTGTGTGTGTGTGTGTGTGTGTGTCTGTGCGTGTGCGTGCTCAATGTTTGGAAAAATAGGTCAGTTTCCATTGGTTGCTGAAAAATTGGATGTAATTTTGCAACAAAAGCAGTTTTAATACATTTTTTAAAAAAAAGACACATTATTATTTCTAGGCGGTTGAGGGTCATGCGTGTGCATGAGGGTGTGATTCATTTTGTTTACAGTCTGCCTCTTGCACCGTCACATCTGTTTTATCAAAGCCCTCCTGCAGTGACTCAATCATTCAAATTTCATTTACAGCACCTTCGGAAACGTCGCCATCTCCATAAATTGGTGCGGCTACAGTCCTCAGCTTATAAAAGAGTCTAATGGGAGCAGCAGGGAGCCGGGGCAGGGACACACACTTAAATAGCAAAATCAATTGTTGACCCATTTTTTACCTCATAAGAGTCCTGGTTTCTCAAGCTGTGTGTCAAGACCAGATCCTCTTAAATATTTTGACATTTTCCCTAAAAAGAAGGTTGTTTAGTCTGTAATAATGATAAGGAAGGTATCTGAATATTTTATTTTGACTGCTTAAGCTCATGAGGCTTAATTTTTGACCTATTTAAGATTCTAAAAAAATGAAGATGTGTGTCAGTAATTTTCAGTAACCAGTTCATTTGAGAGATTTACCCTAAAAAAACGAACACACAGTCTGACTTAGCAGGTGAACTACATGAAAGCACATGCACCTGCATATCTGTCAGTGATACAAACCAGCACTTTGATCTGCGCTGCTGTTGCTCCCTCATCCCGACGCTCCTTCACTCGTGCATGTTTGCATGTAAATGTGGGCGTGATGTGGCCCATGTGTTTACATACCTGCTGCGTGTGTGTGTGTGTGTGTGTGTGAGTGTATGCATGCACGTGAGTGTGTGATAATGTACACTGTTATCAGCTGGTATCAGGAACTCAGAGTCGCTCTGTTAACTTTGAAGTGTGTTACCTGTAAGTCAGCGTGTGTGTGTGTGTGTGTGTGTGTGTGTGTGTCTGCATCTCCGTGATGAAAATTCTTGGAGCATAAAGGTCTTTTTTATCATTGCCAGAATGAGAGACTGGCACTGCTCGGTTAGTGTTTGCTTGAATGTGCATGCGTGTATGACAGGCAGAGGTAGAGAGCGAGAGATCAGCGCTGCCTGGTACTCAACTGCTGAAGACTTATCTTTGTGTGTCTGTGTGTGTGTGTGTGTGTGTGTGTGTGTGTGAAAGAGAGAGAAAGAGAGGGAGGGAGGGAGTGACAGAGAGTACAGATGAACAAGACAAAGACAGATTGTATATGTTCCAGTCACCATCATCACACACGAGTATCACGCGTCACCGCGGCTGATTTTAAGTTCTTTGGAGCAAGTCCAACTATTTCAGATGAAGCAAACATCAAATCTGTCAGAGCAAGTCTCAAGTCAAGCTTCAGGTTCTTGAGTTTCTTGAAGTCCATGCCAGCAAATGACTTGCAGATTTCATGTCAAGATGCAAGTCTTTCAGGTCATGACAAGGGATTTTACTCAATCAAAACATGAGACTTGCATACTTTTTTTCTTTCAAGTTTCAATCAATCAAGAACTTAGGAAGACAAGCTTCAAGTAAGTCAAGACTGAGAGGAGTCAGCATGTCACTTCATGCAGTGCTTAAACATTTTTTACTGCGACCTTGTTCGTCTCATCGTGAGCCAAGAACTCATCGCTGACTTGATGTTTAAAATGAGCTGTTGTATCAAGATGCACAATACAGATTCAAGAATATCTTCACATTTGTTTAAGTCTATTTTAATACAATACTCACATGCCCATATGTACATTTAAAAAGCTACTGTTGACTGGAATGGAAAAACACTGTAACTTTAAAAGATACACATTTGACTTGTCTAATTCAGACTGCTGAAGCCTCAAATTGAATTTGGCTGAACTATAATTTTTACGCAGAACAAGGACTGTGGATTTTGTCCCTTATCTCTCACACTGGAGTCACAAGAAAGGGATCTCCTCTCAGCCTGTATGGACTGGAGGAATGATTGCAGTGACCGATACCTCTTTCGATGCACATATGGGCAAGAAAGACAGACAAAAAAAGAAAAGGAAATGAGAACCTTTTCTTTAAATGGCATAATTAAAAAATTCTTCATGTTTGCAGGGGAAAATACCAGATGTTTGCAGCTGATTCTTTCTCAGAAAAAGCAAGTTAATATCATTCTGCAGAAGTCAGCTTGTACTTTCACCTCATTAACACCTCATTACCAGACAGTGCCATGCCTGTATTTATAGTGCGAGTAAATTCAAAACAGCACAAAATGTTTCAAGCAACGAGGCTGGAAGTATCTACTCTTTCCCTAAACTCCATTATTTCACTTTAGTCTTCATCTTAATTCAGCAGCTTTGCGTGAAACATTCACCTCACAAAACAACATGAGAGTTTTTCTTGGTCGCAGGCATGTCACAACTAAAATGTGCTTGCACGGAGAGCGTGGTATTAATAACTTCTGTACACAAATGACAGATAAGGAGAATGGGCACTGTAAACAAAAAGCCAGTGTTGCAGGTTTTGTTAGTGTTTCGCAACACGTACAGTGCTCACAACAACTTTGTTTACAGTCAAGCAAAACTGCTACATCGAGAGCAGGAGCGTCACAAAGCCCCTGAAGGCTTAACTTATATAAGACATAATGTTATAATGTTGGGCAATGAGTGTCCTTTATGAACTCTTCAAACACACAGCCTTTTTTCTAAAAAAAACTACCTGTTCTTCCTTACTGTGTTTACAGACATGTACAAACTAGAACAGCCTTTTCTAAAGCAGGATTATACATTTAGCTGTCACACGGTAAATCTCTGTAAGCCAAGAGAGGCAGTAAAGATGTTTACGCCATACAGCTCTAACTGTTTTATCTACGTGGCAGATATTCTTTCTAGGAAGGACTGGGGAAAAGTCGGCGCATACTGCTATTGGCATCTTCTAAAGACTCTTTGTTTCTAGGAACCAAACAAATGAGGGGGTTTGGCTGAATAACTGGTGTCAGTAAACTCAGTTTCTTGGAAAAAAAAAAAAAAATCTGTGGGCAGGCCGGTTTGTTTTTAATCTCTCATTTAGGGATTAACTTGGAGTCTGCTGCTTAAATAGTCAAACAATAGAAGCACAAGTCAAATACTCCATTATGCGCCATCAAATAGTCACTATATGACCCTCCAAATCTCTGAAAGACGACAGAGGTGTAATTCACAAAAACCGCAAAAACAAAATAACTACTCAGACAGTGTCAGCTGAGATTTGGAAAGTTCTCGGTAATTTGTTAATAATAAAATAAAAACAAAAAAAAAAAATGGAAGGGCAGATGTTTTAGTTTTCATGCTATGGAGAAAGCAAACACATTATTCATTATTAGAGAGACAGAGATAAGATCCCAGATGTGACTGCATTATAATTGTATCCATGTTTTGTGTAGATTTTCAGAAAAATAAAAAAAAACAATGAAAAAAGCCCAACACACACGCATAATGTACGTTGTTTTGTACATTTCTGCTTGTGCTTACCATGTGGTGTTAAAGGTGTCGACAGTCTCCGCCACGTTAGTCACGCCGCTACGCTATCAGGGCTGATGGGTATTAAGCTATAGTACGATACTTATCTTAGGAAATGAATTACAGCGCTCTTTAATTCTATCAACAGTTAATGATCACAGAAAGCCACAGGCCAGGATGCGACATGATTACTGAAAGAGGTGAGGCTGGGAAAGCTGCAGCATGACTAAAGACTGTAATAATCTTTTAAAGTCACAAAAACATTCCATTTAAAAATACAAGTCAAACACCGAAACCGCCGCTGTCACTATTTGAGTACTTGCAAAGTAGGACAACGGTTGGCTATGTGTGAGTGTGTGATGCTCCGCTCGTATACACTTTGCCTAATGAAATTCCTGCAAGTGAGGTGATCATTTTTGTGAGGATTATGAACTTGAAGCGGTGTGTTTAATCACTGTTGACAACTACCATTCTCCCCCCCGGGGGAACACTTTGTAGATGTATTTGAACGAGAGAGAAAAAAAAGAGGAGAAGAAACACTTTATTCATTTAAATGTTCTGTATGTTTTTGACGTTCAGTGTCGCTGTGGTTGGATGTATAAATTTGTTCTTTCCTATTAATTTGTGTATTTGTTTGTGGTGTGAGTTGTGTTTTATTTTTGTGTGAGTTTTTTTTCAGTTCCTGTATTTTCCAGCGGGGCAGGTAACCTCTGGGTTTGAAGGGTTTTAGCCTGTCTGTCTGTCTGTCTGTCTCCCCCCCCGCCCCTCTTTTTAAAATCAAGAGCAGCACATTCCTGCGCCCCCAGTTTTACAAAAACCCATTCAACCTTATAATCTAATAATCCTCCATTTTCATTTTAAAACATTTTTTTTTTTCTTCTTCTTCTAGTCTCAAACCGCCAGCTTTTGTATTCTGCACGTCTACATTCTGCACTCTCAATACTGCCAGTAAAATCTTTCACAGTAATGTTTGGTTTGGTTCACCCATATGACAAAAAAACCCCACATTTTTTCACTCACCTCTAGCAGTACGCAGATAGTTTTGGTTTTATTTATTTTGAGATATCCGTCTCTGAGATTTCTGCTGTTACAGTACTTGGCCTGTCCCTCTTCGGTGCATGGTATCTTTGGTTCTTACTGCAGCTCTCCATGTTGTAGAGGCTATGAGTCCCCTGGTTTAGAAAGCTGTAAACTCCTAACAGTGGCCCCTCAGTGTTTTAATGGGAACATGTCTGACCTCAGTTAACTTAACAGAAATACAGGAGAATGTTTTTGTTGAGCAAACAGGCACAAATAGACACAACTTGATATGCATAGACATGGACAAGACTAACTTTAAATATGGAACAATATTTGCTTCCATTTTGTATTATAGCATTTTTACACCCTAGAGTGTGCACAGGGGTAGAATAGAGAGAGCGATGGTGAGAGAAAAAGACAGAGAGACATGCAGAAGGAGTGCAAAGTGAGAGAGAGGGAGCAGGGTGAATAAGCCGTTTGTTTGTCCCTCCGCTGTCCTCCTTGGCCTTGCCTGGTGCTTGGTGCCTGGCGTCCAGGGTCATTTCCTTTCATAACGACCACAGCCATCCTTGCATTAGCATTTTCACGGCTGTGGGGGCAACATTCGGTGTGTGTGAGAGTGTGTTTTGGTTGCTTGCTCGCTACAGGCCTCATTATGCAGGGACTGGGGAAGACAGAGAGAGGGGAGCAGGGCCGAGACATCGACCTGACATCGCTGAGATCCACCATGCCAGCCAGCGGCCCTCTGCAGGTTAGTGAACTGAAAGGGAGACCTGTGTGAAAGGGGGGAGAACGAAGAGGGGGAGACAGAGTCAGGTAAGGACAGGAGAAAGAAAGAAAGTTGCAATATGCAGTAGATGCAACTCTCTCTCTTCTTCTCTGTTTCCTCCTCATTCTCAATCCCTCTTCCCTTCTCTCTTTCATCTCCTTTTCTGTCAGTCCTGGTCTATCTGTGACTCTGAATCGCTGCTCCTGTCTTAGCTTTGCCGCAGAGCTGTGGTATGTGCTGCCTATGTGAGAGCTGAGGATCAGAGGTTTGCTGTGTGGCGCCCTGATTTAGGCTCTCTATTCTGAGACCAAGCTACGCTCGCAACATCCATCAAATCTCAATTAGGGCCTGGGTGCAAAGGCTAATAAAGTCCTCTAATGTAGCTACGGGTCAACAGAGCAGGTACTCACTAATGCCAAGAAAAAGGGGTCAAGGTAGGGTTGGGGTCTTGATAGATCACTTTTGAGAGGATGCTTTATAAGCAGCATTTTAAAACTGTTTTTTCATTGTATGTGTATTCATGTTTTATACATATTTTCTTTTGTTTTTTTAAGGAGTCAAATGTCGTAGCTTTTTTGAGTCAGGTTTTGTTTGCCATTGTCTAAAGCAGTTTTGAACTTCCTTCTTTCCTCAAATAATCTTCTCACTACCTCCCTAACACTACCGACGTACCAGAAACACACACACACACACACACATACACACACACACACAAACACACACACTACCCGGTGTCTGTTACAATTCATCTAATGTATCAGTGTCAGGGCCAGCAGTGTTCCTGCCCATCAACCAGTGGGACTATCAGTTACTGGTATATTTAGCTACATAGTCTCCAGAGAACAAAGTACTTTAAGAGTGTGTATGTGTGTGTGTGTGTGTGTGTGTGTGTGTGTGTGTGTGTGTGTGTGTGTGTGTGTGGAGGGTGGGGGTGGTGGGGGGTGTCTATATGAGTGAGACAGTGACAGATGTTGGAGGAAAGGTGTAGCAGAGTGGATGAATGTTAATATTGCTTCAGGGCCATTGCAGTACTTTGAAGTGTCTGTTAGTGTATCTTGAAAACCAAACAGCATCTTGTTTTTTGTTCACCTAATACTGCTGTCGGTTAAGAAGCACACACCTATATCTGCAAAAATCTGGTATTTTTCAGTAACAAAGTATGTTAATTATCTGTCTTGTGTAATAAATCCGAACTGATAAGTGAAAAAAAAAGTCACACGGTAAAACTGTAATTTCAGATCCTCGCAGTAAGCACAGTCGCAGGTATAGCTGTAGCAAAAATAAGGTTGTTTACCTGCTTGCTTCCATCTCCAAATTTACCACACACATGAATACCAGTTCTGTTCATTCATCCAACTGAACTCACTGGGATTAACACTCCCACATGCACACGCACACACACACACAGGCACACACACTCTGAAATTTCCCTGTCATGTTTTGATGAGTCACATTTTAATGTCAATGAGACTGTCTATGAAATAATATAAAATCTGTTAGTAATGCACTCTGTTAAGTGCCAGCAGTGATGACTGTAACCACAGTTAGCTCATACAGTAGCCGAAGCAGATGTCTGCTGTATATTTTAGCAGCGATTAGCAAGATTTAAAGTGACTAATTTGGATTATGAGTGACGATAAAGACCACCATGACTGCTGGCAGAGTCCGAGGAACACTGTCACAGATAACATGAGAACCTATAGCGCCATTTGGCCGCAGGCAGCCGCTAACTGTGGCAGTAATGATCATATCATGCGGCTGAGAATGTAAATGTTTACATTCACAGACGCTAAGCACTCGCCACAAATATTCATTTCAAGTCCAGTGGCTTAATCATATGTTGACAGATGTGAGGAGAGAAATGAGGGATCTCCAGGAAAGCAGAAATAAGTTAATGTATGTAGACATTTAAATAAGCATGTGTGTTTAAGAAATTGCTCAGCATGATACACATCCTGTATGTCAATGCCAGCTAACGCTATATGTTTGTATGTGTACAATCATCACTTTATTATGCATCTCATATGTCTTTGTCATGTTGTTTTAGCAGCCATATGGATGACTGGTTGCTACTGTACTTAAGGTTTAAGATGCAGCAGGTGTGTAGTGGTATATGGAAAAGATATAATCATATAGAGTACCAGCTACTGAATATAATTAGATGTGGCTTTGCTCACAATTGGAAACCTCCAATGGTATTGCACAGTAATTACTGGTAAATAGACACTGCTGGTGCGTACTGCTGTTAAGGCATATTGCTCATTCATATAGCAAATATTGCAACCAGTCTTTCTTTAAGCTCACTGGCATCTTGCCATTTCGTAATTTGTTCATGGCAGAAGCAATTATACTGGTTGACAAAAAACACCTCCCCTACAAGGATTCAACTCCTCAGGCGATGCAGTTGCCCATTATTATCAACTGAATGTACAATCTCATCTTTTAAGTCAAAATGTAGAAGTCCTCAAAGTGCTCAGAATAAAAAAAATGTAAATATGAACGTTTATGTTTGCATGACAACTGGGCAAACTCCATCCGCTGTGGAAGATCAAGCAAATATGATGAAAGGCTCCAAAATGGAGCGGACTGTGTGGTGATAATGTTTTTAACAGCTGTTGTTTTTTTTTAAGGTCAAGAATGAACTTTCAGTCTCAATCATGTTGGTAGTTTTTGGACGACCCACATGACTTGTTACAGCACCCTCCATATAAAGTTACCAGTTGTTATAAAATGACTTGATTCCAACGTTCCATAAAGTGAGGTTTCACAGCTATGAATTTGGGGTATTAGAGATGATGGATGGGAAGTCACTGGTTTCATTCAACAAACCTATTAAAATGTCGACATAGTATGTTATTTTTTGCCGTGAGTCAGTAATATTCTACTCAGAGCACCTTGAATGTCCTTTGCTGCTTGTTAAATCACATGTTTTTGTCTATAAGAGATAGTTAGTTATAAAATTAGCTTGACCTGAACAGTCTGGACATACCCTTAAGGTCCCATTGGGATTTGAGCTGGATTTACATCATCTGCAGTGAGATGAAAGCCTTGTATGTCAAACAGTCACATACTGTAGCACTTTGAATACTGTTTGGTGGATTTCTACATGACCTGTCTGATTGTGAATGGGTTTCACAGTCTTGTAGTTCATGACATTTTCTCAACATCCGGACGTAAAGCAGTCAGCGTAGCTTCAAATCTTCAAAGTCCAAAGGGAAGCGTGTAATTTGCCGAAATTGTATTTATGAGGCTTTCACGCAGTGTCTGTGTGAAGCTGCCATGATGAATCTATTTCTATGGTGCGAAGGCTTTACACCTCTCAGTCACTCTCTATGTATAGAGCACAGCAACAGGGCGTGGAGCACTGACACAGAATTAGTAAGAATCGCAGTGTCTCCAAGCATGGCAGTCGTATTTCAAAGTATCCACACTCTCAGAGGAGAATAGTTCCTCAGTGATTAAATAGTGCTTTAAAATATAAATTTGTTTGCGGACAGATGCTTTGAGGGTCCTTTAAATATAATCTTTAGAGTGGAAACCAAGCTCGACTGGCTCAAACCAGCACTGTGCGGTATGGTCAGGTTTTAGAGTGCACCCACAGACCACACACGACCACACCTACAGTAGCTGTCAGAGGTTTAATAGATTTGTACCTTTCCATGAGGGGACACAGGACAGAGACACACTGACATATTGACCATGCCTGTTACATCAGCCATTTTTGTTTAACAATGACTCTTTCACCACGGACTGATCATATGATGTGAAGGCCATCCCAGAGTCTTGGCTGTTTGGTCACAGAGTTTGGCCTCACTGACCTTTAATCTCCAAAGCAGGTGCATACAGGTTTTGGGAAGCAACAGTGTTTTTTACATACAATATGTGTATTGTATTACTGTAACATAACCACTTTGTAAGGCATTGCAGTAATGTATTTACTTTTTTCAGTAACAAGCAGTGTAAGGGATTAAAATGAGAAATTCAGTAATTACATTACAGTTACTAATCCCAGTAATGCTCTGTCACTTTTTCACTTGGGGCTTGGCGTCCTAGCTGTCTTACTGGGATTAATCAGAATGGTCTCTGTGTTAACCTGACAGACTGCTCTGGAGGAGGAAAAATGTTGTTTTATTCACATGTTGTGTGTTCTTACCTTGCTAATTATAACCACATGTACACCTACATTCAGGAGTCACCTGATGCCTAGTTTTGTTCAGAATTGGAGGGTGTTTGAAGCTGAGGTCAGGACTTCTTGAGGGCTGAGTGCAGTCACTGAGGCTATGCTAATGCAAGCTGTTGGATAATCAGTAAATCTTTTCAAACTGTTTCCTGCCTGCTTCCTAAACCACACATTTTTTATTTCTACATGTTAAATACAAAAGATACAATGATTTCAAGTAACTTGCCCAACACTGAACGTGACACACCACATGAATCTGTGTGATTATGTGCACAGTGCAAAATTTTGAAAAAAAAAAAAAAGGATTTCCTCTTTGAGGGCTGCTTGAGACATAGCATTCATATCTTGGTCAAAGGGCATGAAGCACAAAATTAACTCACAGCAGTCCTACAAGAATGGTAAATATATTTCAGAGACGTGCAAAGTTGCTTGCATGTGAACAAGCCTGAACTGGCCATCGAGCAACTTTAGCAAATCCCAGAAGGACACTGTCAGGCTGGTAATAAATAGTAACAACAATAATAATAATTATATATAATATTAATACCTGTGGATAGAATAATGAGTATACATGTGTCATAACAATGGCAACAACTGTGTTTACCTGTATTGTCAGGTGTATTTTTCTCTGGATAACAGTGCCTTGGTGCTGTGTGTCCCTCCATGACCACCATCCCTCTCATCTCTTTCCCACTTCTCTCACCTCCCAGAATACGTTGCTGCCTCTCTTTCACATTCACAAGTGTGTGTGTCTGTGTGTGTATGTGTGTGTGTGTGTGTGTGTGGTATGTGTGTGTGTGTGGTGTGTGTATGTGTGTGTGTGTGTGTGTGTGTGTAACCCATTCTTGGCCCCTACATGGCAAATGCCACATTCTGAGTGTGGGTGTGAAGAACGAGAATGTGTGTGTGCATGCATGCGTGTGTGCATGTGTGTGTGCGTGCATGTATGCGTGTGTGTGTGTGTGTGTGTGTGTGTGTGTGTGTGTGTGTGTGTGTGTGATTCCAGGAACTTTCATCCGAGACCAACATGATCCTCATCTTTAAATGACTGTTGTTGTGTAATGTAATGTATATCCAACGTATGGTACACCTGTTTCAGGCTCTGTGTGTGCATGTACACGTGTGTGTGTGTGTGTGTGTGTGTGTGTGTGTGTGTGTGTGTGTGTGTGTGTGTGTGGATCAGTCTTTTTACATTTTGATAGAAACATAAAATTATTAGTACAAGCGGACTGACACTCTTCAGTTCTACTGTAGTTTTTTGACTGGAATTCACACTCGGCATCAGATTATGTCTCAAGTCTGTCTTCATCAGCAGATGGGGTTTAATTTTCATGGAGATGGATCTGTTGACATTTCTTAGAACTTTTAGGACTTCTTGTCCATGTTGAGTTACACATAAAAGTTTGTTCTTGACCATATAAAATCCCAACTCAAGGTTCACTTACTAGTTTGTTCTGGAGCTTTGAACCTGATGAAGACAGTTGAAAGCACAGTAAAGAACAGAGTGTAGTGAGTGTGATACTATTTAACTTGTTTTATTTAATTGGATATCTAATTTATGGACTTTGCCTCCTTTACACATCTGTTGTTTTTTGGGTTTTTTTTTTTTTTTTTTTACCTTTTTATTGTTTTAACTCTTTTAAATATGCTCTGCTACTTTACTGACCACTGGTTTAAATTTAACATTCCTCTACTTAAATACATTTTTCTTTCTTTCTGACCATACTCCCACTTTTTCTTAACTTTAAGGTCTTTCTCCATTCCAGTCTCTCTTTCTCCCTCATACATTGCCCTTCATCTTCTTCTCTTTTTTCTCCTCATCACCCATCCCCCATTCTCTTCCTTTCTCTCTATCCCTCTTCTTCCTTTCTCCTCTGTCCAAGGGGTAGTGTGTGTTTTCTTTTCATTTTGGGGGTGGAAATGACAGCAGACCCATTATGAATCTGAAACAGCTTTATGGGAAATGGACCCAATTCGCTGCCCTGTGTGTGCGTGTGTGTGTGCAGAAACGTGAAAAGATTTTTTTTTTTTGAAGGTTTAGAGAGTAGTGTGTGCAGAAAAAGCCAAGATGAGTGATACCAGACGAAAGTTTAGATCCTACCAGATATAAACAATTAGATTATCACACACACCCAGACCAGTCTCTCTGTCTCCTGCTTTCTCTTTTTCATAAACCCACAATTAGACTGTCACAGAGTGAAACACAACAGATATAACTCACAAGTATTCTCATCACACAGACACACGCACACGCACACGCCTGCTCCTTTACTTCCACTTGAGTAGGATTTAAAATCTTGACTCACACGTCTACTTAGATTTTATTTTCAACCAGCGAAAGAGAGTGTTTGTCATATTAGCGAACTGATCATCCCTAAAACCTTGAACTGATTATCACATAGAAAATAAATCACTAGCTGCAGCTTGAAGCCAAGAGTGTTGTGTCACACTTCTGTTCCTCCTCCACTTGTTCCAGTCATATTTGCCAAGAAAGAACAGGAAACCCCCTTTCTGGTGCAGAGGCTCCCCTGCTGGGACACTATAACTCACAACACTATAATTCAGACACACACACACACACACAGATAAATCACAAACCCGACTTATAAATCCAAGTTCACTGTATGTCAGTATTTTAAAGCTTTTCACAGACTTTCCATGTTCATCTGTATACACACCCAGCTCATAAAAAACATGTAGCGGTTAAATGGTTTTTCTGAGAATTCACAAACATGTATTTATTCTCAGAGGATTGTGTGTTGCTTATCAACTGCACATATAACTGCAGCGGTTAAAGGTGCCATATACTCCATTTAAACTGTAACTCATAGAGGTCTAGTATAGCGTGTGCTGCTGCGCTTGGATCACAGCCAAACACATACAGAGACATAGCAGACATGTAGCCCCACATCTGTTGAAAAGCATATAAAAATAAACATAAACATGTACAATGACATAAATATATACATATAAAATGCTGTATAGGCTGTGTGTGGTGCAATAAGTCTGTGCATTAAGTGCAGAGCTTAACCCATAAATGTGAGATTGATATCCTCTCGTCAAAGAAAGCAAATACACATATTTCCTAAAATGTTGAACTATTCCTTTAAGAGAGGCATCAAAAGAGATGTGAAATGATAGAAAACACAGAAAGAGAGAAAAGGGGGGGAGTGAGAGGTACCTTGGCATGTAGAAATTAAGAGAAACAAAAGGTGATTGGGCTACAAATGGACACACATACACACACATGCACACACACAGAATCTGACCTCTTGTGTTTGTTGATAAAACGTGTTGCTATGCGCCAGGCTGCTGGCCAGTATGGAGCCTGTGTATATGTGTGTGTTTATGTTAGTTGAGGGGTGATCTAAAGGTAAATACAGACCTCTCTCTATCTCTGTTTCTCTTCCCTCTAACACGAGTGTTAGGTCATCAGATAAGACTTAAGTGTGTGTGTGTATGTGGGAAAGAACCCAGGTGTAAATGTTGCTGGTCATTCCTGTACGTGTGTTTGTGTCTCTGTGTGTATTTAATGTCCAGTTGACATGTGTTTGTGAACATGTAAATATGTGGTTTGTATGTCTGCCAGTGTGTGTGTGTGTGTGTGTGTGTGTGTGTGTGCGCCCTCATGCATGGTGTGTGCCCAGAGGTAAACACAGCAGTCCCACTGAGATGAAAACCTTTGTATGTTGTGTATTGTGTGTGTATTAGTGTATTAGCTAAGGTGGTCAGTTCATTCGCTTCAGTATTAATATAAACAACATAAAATGCAGCCATAATGAATAAGGCTTGCATATATAAGACCAAAATCAATAATTCATTGATCTGGCTAAATATTGTCTTTATAGCCAAATCCTGATAGATAGAAAATCCTGATTCCTCTGTGTTGCTGTTGTCCAAAAACTATTAAAAACACATCGATGAGTCACACTAAGTGGCATGTTCCTTCATGACCATGAAGGTTGGCACTGTGGTATTTTGAGTCAATCCCACATACTGTTCTGTACACCGTCCTGCTGCCGTAAGTATTTACTGGAATGTATTAATCCATGGTTGAAAATAGTCCCTAGATAATTCAGTTTATTCCTGTTTTAGTAAAGTTTGCCAAAAAACTACAGTGCCCACCTGTATAAGGAAATTACTGAACTTTTTTTAAAGATAAGACTATATATTTGTGACCCGTTTTTAAACATTTAAAGGTGCAGTGTGTAGAATTTAGTTTCATCTGGCGGAACGGACTCGGCAGAAATGGAATATAATATTAATATGATATTAATAAATGTGTTTTAATTAGTGTATAATCACCTTACAATGAGCCCTATATGTCTACATAGGGAGCGGGTCCTCTTCCATGGAGGCTGCCATGTTGCACTGCCATGTTTCTACAGTAGCCCAGAATGGGCAAACTAAACACTGGCTCTACCTAGGGCCTTCCACCTTTTTTGCAAGTTTCGCAGTCACTGTAGGTTCTCCTACACACTTGAAAGAGGAGGGTGAGGGGAGTTGTATTCAGTTGGTTGCAATTTGCAACCTCACCACTAGATGCCACAAAATCCTACAGACTGGTCCTTTAAGTCTAGAGTCGGAACAAGTTGGCTTTGGATTGAGAACCACAGACAGGATAGGCAAGTCAAGACAGTATTGAGGGAGATTAACAATGTTGGTTTTGTTCTTTTCATGGGACATCAGCCTTATCCTTAAAGCGATTCAATTAAAAATTAGGTCCCAATATTTTGTAGACCACATTTCTGTCAGTATGTAGATACACATAAATGCTAGACTGATAATACAATCTTAAGAGCAATTGGTAGATAAAACACCTTGAAACAAATACATATCAAGGTGGGTCAAAAAAGCATCTTTTCCTTTAAAAATCCATAGAACATCACACTGGCAAAAACTTAGGAAGAACTAAAATGAAATCACTTACTAAGTACTACATAAATATGAAACAAAACAACAGTAAGTAAGACGGGGAGTTTGATTCATGTCTGTACATAAATACTCTAAACAACAAGCTTTGTGTTCAAGTGTATAACCATTACATTATACAGTAGTAATGCAGTAAATGATGTAGCTGCATGTGTGTGAGGTCATATGTGATTTTGAGTTTGTTTAAAGGGAAAAAATGAGAGCGGGGATGGTTCGATGGTAGGAGAGAAAGCGTGTGGGAGGTGGGTGAGGTTCTGCCTTACCTCATCCAGTCTCCATCGCTGATGTGCCTCGGTGCCTGTGGTGCTCATGGGACTATTGTTGATTTAAACACAATGAGCTCACACTCAAAGTGAAACAAAGGCACTCTGTCAAGAATTGTCCTCTGTGTGACTCAAGGGGGTACAGACACAATTTCATTAGTGTTCAGTGACAGTAATGTGAACAACTTTGGATATTTACATACAAATTTTGCTGATATTCTACCATGACTTGAAAAAATTGATTGATTTGAAGAGCAAAGTTGACAGCATTTAAAGAAAATGTTGGATATGATATTGCTAAAAAGGTCTCAAGGCTGTAATTAGCAGTTATTAGCGCCTCCAGTATATACTTATCAAAACTACAGTATATAACACAGACAGTTGCTGTGTCTGTACACTACTTTAGTAACAAGCATATAGCTCAAATCTCATTCGTTCCAATTTAAAACTTCCCCATGACCGGACACATAAAAGGTTTCACAGCATTTTTTTCCCGCAGTCTTATGTCTACATAAACCTTCTCTGTTTAAACATATACATCATATGTAGGAGCCTCTGATGACCTACATGGATGACCTGACTGAGGTTCAGTCACCTTTATTGAGCTATTGCATTTGCGTATGTGTGTGTGTGTGTGTGTGTAAGAGAGAAAGAGTGTGTCACTTATTCAGGAATATCCGTCTACCCTTTGACCTCTTCAATGAAAATAAACAGCCATAACTCCTCTTAGACAAACAGTCATTCATTCCTGGTGCCACACACATACAGCCCACACACACACACACACAGGCACAAACATCACAGCAAAAAACATGGTGATCCAATATATTTAGTATAATTTAAAGTATTGCAGACAATAAAGAACAGTTTTTACAATTAGAGTAAATTTCAGTATGTGTATAACATCTACAGCAGATTTCAGGGATCTAATGGTGGCACTAAATGAAAGATCAGAGGTTTCTAAAACAATTCATAGTCATCCTCTGGGTACCAACAATATACATATGAACTTTCATGACAATCTGTTTTCAATTACTGATGACTATTGACTAGCAAGGCTCAGCTGCTTTGACTGCTTGCACTGCTGCTTTGCAACTCGAAAATAAAACTGCATGCTCTTTTTTTCCTCCCCCAATGCATTGTGGCAATGCAACCAGCCAATCACTGCTCTCCCTGAATTCAAGTCAAATTTGGCAACAGTCAAACAACATGTATTTTTTTAACCCATCTACCTTGTTTGCTTCATGAAGGCTATTAAAGAAAAGTAAGGAGTCAGTTGATTAAAAATGATAATGAGGACATGCATCTGCTGCTTTTACAGTATATGAAAGAAGCAAGCAGACGTGGCACTGAACATCCAGAAGTTTGTCTCAGTGGAAAACTTCCATCATGACGATTAAATACTTTCCAACAGCAGTGGTACATCACAGCCTTGTGGTTATCTGAAATTATACGAGTGGTTATAGAAGCTTTGATCAGAGAGGTCTTAGATCCATGTTGATCATTCCCACATTGCACGCAGTAATACAAACTCTCGTGGTAACCAGGGAACTAGATTATGAGTCTTCCTGTTTCCTTTAGCATACATGTGTTGATAGCAGTTGTATAAAAGCTGTAGAGGCAGTTTTTACTTTGATCATCACACCAGCTGTACTACCAGCCAGTCATTTGTGTGTGTACATAGGCTACTGAACTGCAGTAGTCACACAGAAGTGATGTATTTTGTGTGTGTAAAATGAAATAAGAGCCTTTTTCTGTCATAAAGTCATAGGAACTAACATGTGGAAGATAACCATGACTGTGTATATGTGTGTAAGTGTTTTGAGTATGTTTGACAAAGCAGTGTGTCAGCGAGCAATGTGGACAGCTGCGTCATCAGGACATATTTTGCACAGGTGTGTTTTGAGATGTGGAAGCATGTGTGCGTATGTGCAAATGTTTGCTCATTCATAATACATCTTTGTAAATGACATAACCTGCAAGGAGTTTCACAATAGTAACATACACACAGTCACACTTCACTTCATCCAGGTATTTTTCCATGTGTACCTCTGACATAAATATCTTTAACTAGACATACATGACAAGACTCACTGACAAATCAAATAATTTCCTACATTTCCATAGTGTTCCACACGATCAAATAAATCCACAAACACACCTGGTAACTCATTTTTTTTAGGCTGGTGAGACACAGAAAGAGAGTAAAGTCAGGTACAGGTTCAGGTGTATGTATGTATACACAGGGTGAAAGTGACAGTGACCTTGCTTCATGGTTGGTCACGTCTGACTGGTTGAGCAGGCATCCATTTGCAGGTGACTGGTGTGTACAGCTTACACTACACCTGGAAAACGTTTGGCTTCAGTAGAATTTAGCCTGTCACAACTTAAGTCAATAAAATGTTGGCAGGGATGGAAGATGAAATTTCCAACTTTAAAGCACCATATTGCTGTAATTTTGTAATTCTGACTTAAACCTGGAGCGATGGGTTTGTATTTAGTGCATGCTTTAATAGATCTCAGCTTAGTTTAGTGTCATTTACTGTCATTCATGCTGAAAATAAAAGGAAAAACTGTTCGTGCACCTTCCTCTGGACCTGTTAGGAGTCTAGTCTTCTGCTCAAGGACACTTTCTGCTTTGTACCACCAGAGCTTTAATGGTGTCTCTAGAGAGACTGCGGTGGTAACTTTAAAGATCTATTCCATGCAGTAATAGATGCCACATTGCAATACCTCATCAGTATTACAGTCAGTAATGTTAATACCAGTCACTGCCAAAATCTGAAATATGTTCAGACTTATTTTAAGATTCAGACATTTTTTCCATTTATATGTATAAAGATCTAGTTAAAATAATACATCAGAGACTTAGTATTGCACTTCCATAAAGTTAAGGGACTTGCAAGAGAAATATTTTTTCAAAAAATGTTAACATCAATCAATCAATGAATCAAACTTTATTTGTGTGGCACCTTTCATACAGGTTAGAGCAAATTCTGATAGTAAGACAGAAAAAATGTAAACACTGTAAAAACAATTTGCGACTAATGCACACAAAAAAGACAAAAATGTAATAAAACCAATAAAACATTCATTTAGCTGAGGAAGAGATACTGACTGACTACTCTCCACTACTGAAAATAGAGTTTACACTTCCAATAATACAAATCAATTTGTGTCAATTTGTTGTCATAAAATGCTCCTAGCATGCTAAATGTCCATGTTTTTCAAACACCATTCCCCTAGTTGGTAATGCAGTTTTTATGTTAGTAATGTGTTGTCTCCAAGCCCAAACTAAGATTATTCTCAGTCTGAGTCATTTTCTTACACTTGACAAAGATGATTTTCACACTGCCAAACTGACTTTTACAAGAAAAAGAAAATCAACAGAACATGTCGAAATTGAGAAATTATTAGTTACAGCAAAGAAATTTCGGTGTTTCCCCAGTGTTTCTGCTGTGCTGTACCTGCATCATTAATACACAGAATGAATGGCCTTTACACAAGGTCACTTTTGATGTTTTGAAAAATGAATGAAAGATCCTACAGTGTTCCAGTTGAATTAATCAGTTACTGGAATTTTACGCAGAGTTGAAGTTTTTCCACACACTGTGTGTTCTGCAGAGTACTGCTGCATGCTTTGTGCCCCTTGCATTATAGTCTGTGCAGTGGATCCCCAGGCGGCCCCCTTGTATTTCTTTGTTTTTCAGTGCCTATACCTGTATGTCTCTTTAAATGTCTCACGTTTGGGATGCAGCCTCTGCACAAACAGCAACATTCGTGGAATTCGGGAAGTGGGAATGCCCACATACACACAAACACAGAGGAAGGAAGTGTGTGTTGTGGATGGCGATGAAGGCTGAGCCATAAAAGCCAGGAAGGCACTGGGAGGAATGTCCTGTGATGTCACACGTGGCTGAGGCCTGAAACCTTGTAGGCCTGAGGGAGGTTTAAACTCCAAACAGCTTTGGCTCATCTGTGGAAAATAAAACATCACATCAGAAAGAGAGAGTGACACCACAAAGAACATTTGACAACAAGTGTCACTCTTGCATCTCAGGAACTTTCCATTCTTTCTTTTTTTTTCTATTATACCTGTTCACACCACACCTCAGCCCCAGAGGGACAAGTCCAAAACACAGCCACATGTACTGTACAGATATTTGCAGTATACAGTGCTGCTTGAAAGTTTGTGAACTCTTTAGAATTTGCTCTATTTCTGCATAAATATGACCTAAAACGTGATCAGATTTCCATTCAAGTCCTAAAACTAGATAAGGAGACATCAGTTAAACAAATGAGACAAACAAATTTACACTTGTTTGTATATTTATTGAGGAAAATGATCCAATGTTACATATTTGTGCGTGGCAAAAGCATTGTGAACCCCTAGGATTATCAATTAATTTGAAGGGGAAATTAGAGTTGGGTGTTTCAATAAATGGGATGACAATCAAGTGTGAGTCTGGGAGGCCCTGCCTTATTTAAAGAAGAGAAATCTGGGTCTTCACTATCAAACTCTGAACTTCAAAACACAGGTTTGTGGAAGTGTGTCATGGCTCAAACAAAGGAGATTTCTGAGGACCTGAGCAGAAGAGTTGTTGATGCCCACAAAGCTGGAAAGGGTTACAAAACCATTTCTAAAGAGTTTGGACTCCACCAGTTGACTGTCAGGCAGATTATGTACATTCAACACCATTGTTATCCTCCCCAGGAGTGGTTGAACAACAAAAGTCACACCAAGAGCAGGCGTGTAATACACTGGGAGGCCATAAGGGGCCCCAGGGTAACGTCTAGGAAACTAAAGGCCTCTCATGCAGTGACTACAGCCAGTTCTCCTGATGAGTCCACCATCAGGAGAACATTGAACATCAATGGTGTGCATGGCAGAGTTGCAAGGAGAGGAGCCACTTCTCTCCAAAAAGAACATTGCTGCCGTCTACGGTTCGCTCAATACCACATGGATAAGCCAGAAGGTGATTGGAAAAATGCTCTGTGGATGGATGAGACCAAAATCAAACTTTTTGGCTTGAATGGGAAGCGTTATGTTTGGAAATGAGCAAACACTGCATTCCAGCATTAGAACCTTAACCCATCTGTGAAACATGGTGGTGGTAGTATCATGGTTTGGGCTGCTTTGCTGCTTCTGGACCAGGACATCTTGCAATCACTGAAGGAGCTACAAGTTCTGAGTTGTACCAGCAAATTCTACAGGAAAATGTCAAGGCATCCATCTGTGAACTGAAGCTCAACAGAAAGTGGGTCATGCAGTAAGACAACGAGCCGAAACACACAAGTCGTTCTACCAAAGAATGGTTAAAGCAGAAGAAAGATAATGTTTTTGGGATAGCTGAGTCAATGTCCTGACCTTAATCCTATAGAAATGCTATGGAAGGACCTGAAGCACGCAGTTCATGCAAAGAAGCCCACCAACATCCCTGAGTTGAGGCTGTTCTGTAAGGAGGATTGGGCTAAAATTCCTCCAAGCTGATGTGCAGGGCTGATAAACAGTTACCGGAAACATTTGGTTGAAGTTATTGCTGCAAAAGGGAGTCACACCAGTTACTGAAAGCAAGGATTCACATACTTTTGCCTCACACAAATATGTAAGAGTGGATAATTTTCCTCAATAAATAAAAGATTTTTTATGTCTTATATGTTTAATTGGGTTCACTTTATCTAGTTTTAGGACCTCACGTTTTAGGTCATATTTATGCAGAAATGCAGAAAATTCTGAAGGGTTTCAAGCAGCACTGTATATACACTCACAACACACGCATACACACATCCTGCAGTAGTGTCCCCCCACCTTGACTCTTGTCTTGTTTGTTTTGGATACAGGCACTACTTCGAAGAGACTTTACAGTAAGTCAAGATCAGATCATGGCACGCTAACTTTTTTGGTCAATGGATTAACACCAAACCGCAAATACTGTTAAGACTTGTTGTGTAATCACAGTGGTTGTTAGTTTACCCAAAGGCTTAGATGACTCATAGAATTGAGCCATTGAACAAGTTTATTGTTGTTTTTGATGCTTTAATGATTTTTGTTCTCATACTGACAGTACGCCAAACGAACACAAACACACACACGTGCACACAAACACACACAAACACACTCTGGGCTTTGGAGGAAAATCGTCGCATTCCTCAGAAGGTATTTGAATTTCAGGTGTATTATGTTATTGTCTGTGTTTTTGTGGGATAAAACTATGTTTTCTTCTCCATCCATGTGGACCATGGGTATTTAAATTTCAAGCTGTTTGTTGGTGTTTTCAGACAAGTGCCACATTTATTTTTTTAGCTTGAAATGGAAATTGTGGGAAAGAGGGTAAAGTTAGAGAATGGAAAGATGGTAAGGTCCCACAAAGTCTGAAAATATGACCAACACTGGCTGCAACCCTGTTGATTCAGCAATCAAATCAGATCAGAAAGAGACAAAAAAACCCCAACACATTCCTTCTCTAAAATGCCTTGATTGTGACATTAACCTTAACCTTGAAGTTGCACAACAGAACAAAACACTTAACTTAACTTAACATTTAACACTTGAACATAAATTTGCATGTTAGCGTAATTTCCTTGTCATCACGGTAGAATGCAGCGCTGCAGCACTACTCCAAAGACTGCTGGTAATTTTTAGTTTCACAAGGTCTGAGGTCTGTTTTAAGAATATTCTTAGTATTTGTTTCAGTGAAATTAACTGTCTCAAGATTTAAACATTGATTCATGGAGCATTTCACTCTGAAATTACCCATGCTGCTGCAGCAGCGAGGTGTCACCATGTTTAGAGACGACATTCCTACGGATGGAAGGTTTGAAAGCAGCTACCACGGGAGCAAACATCTGCCCCCCTGAAGGGTCTTTCAGCAACTAACTGTCGACCTCCGACCTCCTGAAAGATGGTGGGAAGCAAAAACAGAACTTTGCCAGCTTGATGACAGCAACACAACACAAGATATAGTTACAATTTGATTATCTTTAGGTATATTTGTAAGGTTAAAGAAATTACAAGATTCCTTTCGATTCACGTATTCACTGCATCTGTTTAACAACTACCTATTCCCAGTAATTGTGATGCCCTCTTTCACAGATTTCAGTATGAGAGGATTGCACTTTTATGACAGGTTAAACACCACAAAGAAATACAAGGAATTCCAGCTATTGCTGTCTTCTATGTCCTCACAAAGACTCTATGACATCAGTCCCTCTACTTTCTAAACATGCCTTACCTGTAATAAAAACTTCAAGCAAACATTCAACAATGAGTAGTATATTTTTACAACTCCGAAAATAATGCTGGAGGGGACTGAGGTCGTTTTACATGCCATTGTGTAAAGTACATGTGCGTTTCCTCTAGTAATTGCAGCACATATGATTTGTTCTGGGCTTTTTGTTTCTTTCTCTGTGGATAAGTCAGCGATGGTGTTTGACCTTTTGAACCCAAGATCATATCTCTGTGTGTGAACTGCGTGTTTATGTGTGTGAAAATCAGATCAGCTCCAGACGTGTTCGGGAAAGTTTTAGGAAAAACACATTCTGCTGTAAATATGTCAATGTGTGTTTCTTTCATGGACTTCTTTCATGCATAATTTAATTCGCAAAACTGGTTTATGTTATTCTATGAAGTTAAGAAACTGCAGAATATGATCGAATGTGATACTTTATCAAAAGAGACCCCGAATGCATGCGGAAAGCAGTTGCTGGAGGTTTACTAAACCAAGCGACAGTGTAAATTCTTATAAAGTGCTGGAACTTGCAGCATTACAGAATCTGCACATGACTTTCAAGGAATTCAAGTATGAAGAAAAGCTGCAGTACAGCATACCACAGCATACATTTAAGCAATCAGTGTAAATCTTCTGTTATTAAAATGAGCCCCAAAGGAGGTTTCCTTGACTCTAGTCGGACTGAGCTGTAGATTCAAGAGATTTACATTTGTTATGTAGCAGTGGCTGTACATACTTATCATTCCTGCTTGTCAACACTGAAGTTAACTAAAGTCACCACCTCAGAGAGAACAATTCAGGAACAGTCAGAACATTTCTGTTCATGAGTATGTTTTTGCAGTGTTGCCATAACAGCATGTAGTGTTTAATGGTGAACGCACGTCTGGCATGTGATACACACTCATGCTCACCTGGCACACACACACACACACACATTTCTAACAGACACAAACACACATACATGGGAAAGTGGTCTCAGACTTTTGGATCCTTCTGTATCCATCTGGCACACATTTCAAGGGTATTTAGCAGTGTAGATAATGGTGTAATAATAAACAACACACGTCAACTTGTTACGCAATAGACTCTCGCAGCATGGCTGACGTCAGAGGAGAACCAAGTGTTTATGGGCTCTACCTCTGGAAACACACACATAACTGCACCTGTAGCCACTGTAAAAGTCTGCCTGTTGACTCTATGCCAAATCCATCTTGCATTAATACTGTATATAATGACATGATGAAGATATAGACCAGTATAGCCAGTTTATTATATTAGTTTATTTTACTGTAGCCCTAATGTGCTTCAATCAACTAAAAGAAATTCTTTTAAAAGGATCATTTCTGTTTCTGATTTTTTTTTACAACTTTTTTTATTTTCATGGTTTTGACCATAATTTCCCACTGTAATGTACTCACCAAGTTATTGTAATTGCTGAGATTAGGGAACATGTCTGATAGGACAAGAAACAAGCCATCAGTTTAGCCACATTACTACGGCAAGAAGAAAGGGTCAAAGTTGAACCAGAGAGTTTTAAAACTGTTGATGTTTACAGTGAACAGTTTGGTTAGTAATTTTACTGTTTGCCTTCATTTTCTCTTACAAATTAGTTAGCTAACCCTTTAAAAACCTGTTTGACTGTCTCACAGCTTGTGTTTCTTGCTTCATCAGACTTTTTTTTTTTTATATATGGCTGTGATCCTATAGTTCTCAGTAATGAATTCAGTGACTACAATCTTATTGTTACCGATTGAAATGATGGAAAAAAATCACAAAAACATGACCCAGATTGTAATGAACCATGAATTATTTTCAAAATAACTGAAAAAGAGAGAACATGATCTAAAATTCCTGTCTGCAATAAAGCAAAAGTCAAACTTTTTCTTTTATTTGACCATCAGTGTAGCAAAAGATTCATAATATAATAATAATATTCTTTATAAAAAAAAAAATCTATCAGTTTGGAAATGAGACCCTTTGTAATGTTTCCATAGGATGCCTCTGCAGGGCTGGAGGGAGCAGCTGGCTGAGTCATTGATATGGGAAACGCTGTTACACCATGTGGTTATCGTCAGGAATGCAGAGAGTCAACTGATATTAGATCACTGCCACTCTTTCACTCCTACTCCCAGATGGCAGATCGAGGTCCAAATGTGGACACACACGCACACGAATGCACAGTCAGGTCGTCTAGCGTAGCTCAGCAGTTAGATTACGGTGCTGTGGTTGCCAAGGAGCCCTCCGTGTGCTGACTTGTGTTTGTCTCCCACTACATGCACACACGTCATGTTCAATCGTGCTTTAAACCTTTCACATTCTAGGCGCTGGTGGGTGTCATTGAAGGGTTTGTGTGTGGGCTAGTGTCCATATCAATGGCTTCTCTCACCACTAAGGTTCAGAGATCAAAGGTCAAAGGTCATTAAGGTTATGTGTGTGTGCTATCTCTCACACACATGACTTTACTGCTGTTAAAATATTTTTATTGAATTTTTATTTCATGTTTTTGTTAGTTAATAGGTAAACATTATCCAAAAAGTAGAAGATTTAAACATTGTGCCGGTTCTCTAGACATACTACTGCCCTGAAGCCTGCTGTGTGCATGTGTATACATGTGTAAATGAGAGTTTTTTGCATGAAACAACAGCCAAATATTTAATGTAAACTTTGCTTCTATTCCTTGTTACAGTCAAAATCTGAAACAAACATGTTATGAAACATGAATCTGAATTTGAATATGAAAATGAATGAAATTTTAGGCTGAAATGGGCCTTAAGGCGCTTAAAGTGCTGAGACCAACCCTTTCTGCTAGAAATCATATTTATATACCACTAAAAGGAAGATAACTTTTTTAAATCAATATAATAAGGAAATGTTGTCAGGTAACTACTTCGGCAAGTCACAAAATGTTGACACTAAACATACCCGACAATGTATTCCAGTTGTTCTCCCTCCAGTATACACTCATAGCAACTAATGCATGATAAAAAAAATTTAAAAAAATATATGGTTGTGTTGAGGCATTTGGTTCAGTTTAGGGAAAATTCATGGTTTTGGTTAAACAATGAAAACGTTCAGACTTGAAGTACAAGACATGACATGTTGATATATTAATATTTAATAAAAAACCACAATCTTTTGCTAAGTCATGTGCTTTTATTGCCTAAATCTAACCACATGTGAATCATGGTCTTCTGCATTTTGTAAGTCCATAATCCACCCTGATCACCTTCACATGAAAAACGTTTCCACAGAACATAAGCAACAATTACATTTTCCTTCAAAAACTTAAATTACTAGTATATTGATGTGATGGGTTGACTGAGACACACATGTTTATACTTATATACTTGTGACCATGATTGACATAATGTATTCCCAAGGCCCTAACTGTAACCTTCATAGCTACATGCCTATCCATGACCTTCAATTAACCCTAAAACCATGTCTCTTAACCACACCTTTTAAAGAAATGAGGGGACAAAATCTTCTCACTGCTAAAAATGTTTCTCACTTTCAGGGTCTAAAACTAAAATTGGTCACTAACTACACACACACACACACACACACACACACACACACACACACACACACACACACACACACACTAATGTATTTCTGTGTACATCCTGCCCGGTAATTACAGAGGTGTCCATCCTGCTGTGTAACAGCTTGCCCTCAATAGGATAATAGGACGACACTTTGATCATCACAGAGAGAGGCAGGAAAAGGCAAGAGAAGCAGCAAATAAACAGATGAAAGAAGTAAACAGAAATGAGAAGTGATTAAACATAAGAATCAGAATCAATTGGATGCTAGATGATATTAAATTATTTTTATCATGCACACCTAAATCCCAGTATGAATATGACATAAACAATAGTCTTTTAAAGACATCTGGAATTTATTAAAATGTCTATTTTGGCAATAGAGGAGGAAATATGATCTTGATTGATTCTATATTATTTGATTAAAAATAGATCCAGTATTGAAAGTACTATAATCATTGTATCTATCCTATGAATTTTACAGTGTAAAAGCAAAATGCAGTAAGTGGATTCAAGAGGAAAGGGATGATTTTTGTGATAGTAAACAGGAGAGGAAGAGGGGCGAAAACAGCAAGAAGGGAATGATCAAAAAGCTACGAGGAGGTTGTATCCGGTGTGTTAAACCGACATGTGGGTTCACTCAGTTGTGACATAAAGGACACCACAGGGAACAGGTTTGTTGGGGAGGCTCACAATCACGCCGCAGTGTTTGGATTTAGCTTATTCACACATTATTAGCAACGTAACCATGGAAACACATTTCCAACCATGATGTAAAGACCAGTTTCATTCTCAGAATATGAATGAATCATGGGCCTTAATTCATAAACACAGACACACACACACACACACACTCACCAATTTAAGATTGTTTTCTCATGCCAGCTTTGCTAATTGTAGGCCAGTCAACAGGATGATAGTTGGCCATGGAGCAAAGACCAAGGGTCAGTTGCTCTTGAGATGTGAACCTGCTGCATGTGTCTGAGCAAGTAAGGGGTCAAAAATGGTGTGTGTGTGTGTGTGTGTGTGTGTGTGTGTGTGTGTGTGTGTAGGTAACAGCCTCCTCCCTGTTTTTTTCCATGTCAAAGTTTACCTAATAAGTGCTTTGACTCAGTTTGTGTGTGTGTGTGTGTGTGTGTGCTGAGTTTTATCCACAGTGTGTTTGTCTCTAAACATAAGAAGTCTATTCACTAAAATGCCTGCTGCCCCCATACGTCATCAACACACATATGCACGCAAACAAATAACCTGCAATGCAGCATTTCACTCGCTGACCTGTGTTCCCCCAAAACAAACAAACATAGAAAATGTCAAGAGGTGATTTTGGGAGGCACTCAGTGGTCGACTGAATCCAAGCAGATGGTTTTAGCCTCTAGAAGGTAATTCTAGTTTTACAGATTTGGTGAAGAAGTGATTCAAAGAAGTTTTGAAATAGGACTGTTTGATGGTTTCACATCTGGCAAATCCTCCAGTATTGCTATGACGGCCACTAAAATATATTTGAAAGAAAGTGTTTTTTCCTAGAAGTGACAAGCATGGAAAATACCATTCTGTGGACATCTGACATTTTTTAGTGCTATGTGAAAAAATTGCTTGGTTAATAATTTGATTTAAAGTTATAATCCTTCAAATTTCAGTCCTTGTTGATTTGGCGACACCTGTGGTCACTGGTGGTAATGGCAGGTGATTTTTAAAGGACAGTTCTGAAAATATTCTATTTTTATCTTGTTGCCAATGAATCCCATGAAACGATCAAAACCAACAATGAATTTATGCAACTAACAAGTACTGCCAATGTATCCAAACTCCAATATAGCTTTTTCCTTTGTGCCACAGGTCTCTTTTGTTGTCCAAAAACTATAAAAACCACATTAATAGCCACACCGTTGCACTCAGCTGAGGTGCCTCTGTTTACACTGCAACCAAACAAACCACAAATGCATTGTGTTGCGCTAATTCAATAATAATGCCATAACCTGACACCAGCTGTTGTTTTTCCCCGCATTATATCCAGCACATGCATCCATTTCTGTGATTCAGTTGTGCACTCTGGACTCTGCCGTTGACAATGAACAGAGGTGTTGTGTCCATTCAACTTGAGGGGACACGTGCTTTCTCAAATATTGAGACTGAGACTGGATGCTTTAGAAATTCTATTTTTACAATAAGTGTTTTTAATTTGCCTTAATAATATAGTACATAAACAAACTCGCTTTTCTGCATGTTTTTATTCATATTTAATTCTGCCTGCTACACAGAGTCCCCCCCTCTCTGTTTAGGCTACTTGGTTGCTTCCAACAAGAAAACGCTAAGTAGTAGAAGAATGAGGTACGAATAACAAATCTCAGCTCATGCCATAAAACAGACTTGAATTCATCTGTAAATTACTTTGAGCCTCAGAATTTCCCTATTTGAAGTGACTTTAGCATAACTAGTTTTAACAATAATTAATATTAGCATTAGCATGCTGTTCTTTTCTGTTGTTAACTAAATGATTTTGTCAAAGCAAATTTGCAGCACTGAAATGTGTCTGAAATGTGTTTTTTGTGGGTTTTTTTTTTACAAAGAGTCAACAATAGTGTCAGTAAAAATAGTAGCTACATGTTTGTGAGCTTTCTTTACTCAACGTTAAATAATCAACAGTGCTGGTTAGCTAACGAGCTAATGTTTCCCTGGAGTTTGAAGCCTTTTTGCTAACATTTTCTTGTGCAATATTATTATTAAATGCAATACAGTGTCATAATTAAGTTACTGAGTGGGCGGCTGTAACATAGAAGTAATAAATGTTAAAATATGCATTTTGAAACTGAAAAAAAAATTTACTGCATGACGCCCCTGACAAAGAATACTACCAAAGTATATAGAGAAAAATGCAGGTCATAAATAGTATAAAACATAGGGTTTGATATTAATTAATATTAAGTATTACAACTTTAAACAGGTGATATGAAGTCTTCTCAGGGAGACTATCAAACTGACCTTTCATTTGTCCTTTTAAAATCCTTTGAAAATAGATACCATGAGTTAACAGCAAATCATGAACCAAATTTTGAAATGTTATCTCTCCTAGTCTTACATGTGGGATGAAAAAAATGCAAAGACTCAGAGTATTGCATATCTACAGCCAAAATCATTCAAGTGAGTAGTAACTACAGCCACTGTACTGCTGCCAGAGTCAGCAAACCAACACACAATTCGTCTCTTTGTCACCGTCTCTCCGCTTCCCTTCACGCTGACTCTTCTTCTTTGTGTCGCTATCTGTTTCTCCTCATCTGCTTTTCTGCTTTTCTTCTTACTTGCTCACCCTAAATGGCAGTTGCATAAAAACCAAACAGAAAGATGATGCCTTCAGGCAGAAAAAGCCACGGAAAAATGAAGAAGAAGAAAGAAAAAAAAAACAGTCAAATAGGCCAGCACACAGACAGACAGACAGATAGAAAGACAGACTGATGGAAAGACAGGCGGACAGTAAAAATAAGTTGCTAAAAGAAAACCAGAGCTCCACTCCTAGTTGGGTTTTCATTCCTATTGGCCATTCTAGCAACCAATAAGAGTCCAGGGGAGGAGCACTTCCTGTGAGGTCGAGGGGGGCCTCCCATGTGGTCTAGTGTATATTTGTGTGTGTGTGTATGTATGTGTTTATGTGCAGTTTCGCAGTTTGAAGGGTAAAGACGGGTATGTTTTGTGTATATTGTCCATGTATAAATGTGCATACCCATACATGTGGAACGACACATACTTATACGTGCCTCATACTGTGCAGGTATATGTCAAGTATGTGGTTTTTTTTTTGTATGTGTGTGTGTATAGGGCTGGTCTGTTTGGGTGTGGGTGTGTGTACATTATGTGATATGGACCTGTGCCTATGTTTGTTGATCAGTGAATTTCAGGGAGGGGATTTTTACAAGGACTCTGGATTTCTAGGAAAAGTTTACTATATAAATACCAAAAAAAAGAGAGGAAAAACTTTGCACAAGTGCATTTTACTTACTAGGCACAAAACTGCAGGGAGTTTAAAAAACAGCTTCTACTGTTAGGCTGACTTGGATGAAGGACATTGTTACTGTGTTTTTAGTCATACTAGTGACGAGGCTCCAGGGGATGGCAACATCAGTCAACATTCGCCAAAAATAAAATATCTCAACAACTATTGGATGGATTGCCATAAAAGTCTGTACTGATATCCATAGTGCCCAGAGGGTGTATCCTACTGACTTTGGGGATCCCATCACATTTCATCTTGTGCCATTATTAAGTCAAAAATTGTGTTTATCCAATACTAAATGTATGACCCAGATTTATGACCTCAAATGTACTTTATGTTTAGTACTAAATTGCATAACCAGTGTGTTCTGTGCATGTTGAGGCAGGAATTAAACTCGCTACACTGAACATAATCAAATTAATTAACTGTTGCCAACTGTGTGATATAATATGTAACATTAATGCCAATATTATATTAAGCATAGTTTGTGTCAAACCTGTACAGTGAAAAGTGATGACTTGTTTATATTCCTGAGGGAAACCTTCATTTAAATTCTGTTCTGACTATTGAAGAAGCCTATATACTGTGTTTATTGCTTGAATCTAACATAAAAACTGTTTTTCTTGGAAGACTACTCTATCAGATTATTGCTCCATATTTGAAACTTTGTAGTCTTAGACGGCCTTATCTTTTCAAGTCATACAATAGCTGTCTGTGCTCAGCTAGAAATATCACAATGTGAACCAATATCCCTGTCGATTCTTGATGTGAATTCCTTCTTCATATGTTTTCCAGCCGGGAGTCCATGACATGATAAATGTTTTTCAAGATGTTGCTTGATGTTTTCATGATGAATATCTTTGTCACAATCGTAGGTCAGATTCCAACTGTGAGGCTGAGGTCAAGTCAAATACAGTGGGTGTAATGTGCATGGGGGCGGACCTGGAAGGAGCAATCATAATCCATACATTCCTTGCAGGTTCTGGACAGAAAAAAACACTTTAACACTGCTTCCTTGTTCCCAATTGTTCTTTTATCCTACTGTAAGGACATGATCGACCTTGTGCAGTTATTTTTTTCATCTTTGAGAAACACCATACTCTGCATTTGTGTGAAGAAACAGTTGATTTCTTTTTTTAGAAATAAGAAGTGAAAACGAGTTTTTATAGTAGTTTTATATACTGCTGTGAAGAATCAGTCCTCACAGAGAAACCTCCATATCTGCTTGAAACCATATGACTGGACAATATCCAGTAACCCAGAATACTGAGAGTCGAATATGCAGTTTAACCCTCACTAATGAAGGCAGTTGTTGAATGATTTACAAAAAAAAAGAAGTTTTGACTGATGTGTCTTCACAGAGTAGCTAAAACGTTTCCTCATTCCTCAAAATCAAATGTTGAGGTGCTGCTGAGCCCGGTAGTGACCTGGTTGTAATTTACAGCTTCTGAGGGTTAAATGTGTGTGACCCTGCCGACCTCCAGTAACCACCTCTCCAGACCGCTGCTGTAAATAAGGATCTATCTCTCCCCTACCTGTCAGGCGAAAAATAGGGTGAAATAGTAATTTATGAACATATATTGAATAAATCAAGATAAGTGCAGATTAAGCACGATAAACACGCAGTCAATGCATTTAGTAAGACATTACACTAAGTGAACACACATGGCCCATAAAACTGTATGTAGGCCATTCAAATGTTTCGGTTGTGGTGTGTGTGTATGTATGTGTGTGTGTGTGTGTGTGTGCGTATATGTGTGTATGTGTGTGTGCTTTGGCAGCCTGCCCAAGGCTGATGTTGATAAAGTGTGACCACGAGTCCCCAAAGGAGAGAGGATGGAAACAGGCCAGTATATATACTGTACATACTTCTTCTCCCACTCTCTCCCTGTCTCTCTATATCTACTGCTGTCTTTTTTTTGTATCCCTTCCTCACTTCCTTCTCTGTCTTTCACCCTCTTTTCATATTTTTTCTCTCTTGCCAGTTCTCTCTATGTCTCTCACAAAAACATACAAAAGGCCATGGTACACGGTACATGTGTTCAGAGTGTTCTGACAGTCTTACAGTTCTAGGAATTGCTTCATACTTTCTTGGAGATTAACCCAGTCTGGATCAAACTGTACTGTAACACAGACTGTATGGGGGAGGAAATCAAGGTTTCCAGCACAATATGTACCAGATTAATAAGGTTCACTGCATCATGACACATAAATTGTCAGTCGCAGAAAGATGCTAAATTACATTTTGTGATATGTAAACATTTGGATAAACTGCAAGGTGCAAATTATTCAAAATACCCCAAATCACATACTTTTCATCTTACACAGAGAGCTAGTTTGCTTTGGTTTTGGTTTGTGGCACTTGAAGAGTCCAAAACCTACATTTGAAAATGTCAACATCTTGTTCCAGATATCATGGTACAGTTATGAGAAGCCACAGACATCACATGAACACTTTCACTGAAAACTATTTGTTACCAAAACGCACCAGCCAACTTGCTGCTTGCCCTGCATGCAGAAGGAAGTGTGCCAGCTGTGCTCATGACTGCAAAGGAAGTGGATGTACACTTGGCTGGGCTGTAGCTCAGTGGTGCTATGGGTAATCGCTGTTGGTTAGCCTCATACTAAATTTGCAAGAGTTAGCTAGCATTGTCAGACCGTAAGGAAGACACCGAGGCACATGATCTCAGCCCACAAGAACGCTGTGTTTACATCCACCACAGTGTCACAAGCACTGGAGTGGTGCTTTGTGTGCTTTGAAAACACAGTGCAGTGGTGACTGTTAAGGGTTCAGTATGCTTCAAACGAACCAGTTTGTATGAAGTGTCGTCCAAACAGCAATTATACCAGCTGTGAAAAGCTACATTTGAAGGCAAGGTTAAAAGTCTGGGATAACGGTGCACACTTTCTGACAGTTTCTCCTCATTCTGTCATGGTGTTACATTGTTCAAGACAAAGAGAGTGAGAGAGAGAGAATATCAAATTCTACACACTTTTTTTTACATCCACACACCTGTCCAATGGATGTGTAAAGTAGTCCTGATGGTCAGATGTTTTTTGGAAAGTTACAGAAATTGTTGGATGCCACCCATTAATTCTCATTAGTCTCACTCTCATCACTAACGCCCATTAGTTTCAGACCCTGTTCAATGGTCCAACATACACCTCACTTGAAGCATACTGACACCTTTACAGTATTTATGTACAAAGTACACCTGGAAGACAAGTGCCAAAGGAAAAAGCACAGAATTTATTAAAGCCACTATGTGCGGGATTTTTATGTAACAACAATATTTCAAAAACTTTTCTAATAGCATCATTTTTGTTTGCAATTTTTTTTTTGTAAATTAGATCATCCCAGTGCAGTGTGTATCTATATGACTACAGGACACTAAAGTCATGATGTTTTAAATTCTATGCAGTGACTTGAAAGAAGTGATGAAAGTCTCCAAAAATGTTGCTCCTTAAATATATAATTTTACTGTTTTACAAAATGACATGTAATATGTCAGTATCATGGCACAGTGTTTGTACCATTATTTGTAGCAGGGCCAGTACAATGGTATTTGCATCATGGCATGTGCCTTGTTAAAACAGAAAATACCATCTATCACCATCATCATAAGAAGCATGCTGCATCTATGTTTTTCAGCTGATCTGACACAAAGCATGGTTGAGGATTTTTTGCTGTGCAATATACCAATAAAATTCATCACAATCTATATTTGAGTAATTTCCTCCAAGACAACTAACTTTTTTTGTTACTTCAGACAGTTACTCATCCACAGACTCTTGTCTTTATGATTCCTGTGCACTGTTCTTGTGGTTTTCAGCAGAACATACAAAAAACCAAATTAAAGGGAAACTTCTGTATTTTTCAACCTTAACCCTATTCCCTTATTGTTTTGTATCTAAGTGACTAATGGGGACAACAATTTTTGAAATTGGTCCAGTATTGAGCAAGAGCACTTCAGTCAAGAGTTGAGTTGTTGTCGAAATTAGCTAAATATTCAGCCATGACGTTGAAAACCTTTTAGATAAAACTAAGTTACGCTTTTTGTACTCCAACATAACAAATTCCTCCCAGCACTCTTCTCTCCAACCCTGTCATGGCTGAATATTTAGCAGATTTCAAAAACAACTCAACTTTCACAAGACCTCTCCTTGAGCGAGACTTGGTTTGACAAAATAACAAACGGACTGGATCAAGCAAAAGGTAAAGAAAAAAGTTTTATTTCCCTGTGTGGTTCTTTCCATAATGTTGTCAGACACTTAAAATAACAATCTGAGCCTGTCAGTGGCAAAAACAAGCACTTTTCCTCGTATTGCCCTGTCAGATTACATTGGAGCCTGTTTAGCAGCTGCCAGCTGAAGCGCTCTAGCTCAATACTGGACCAGTTTCATTAATTGTTTGGTCACCATTAGTCACTTTGACACAAAAAGATGGGAAAATAGAGTCCAGGTTGAAAAATACAGAAGTTTCACTTTAAAATCCAAAATGTAACTTATTGTTACAACTATTTGTTATAGTTTCAGGTCATTAATGTCCTTTTATTGTGTGCGGAGCAACTGTGTAGCTGCACTGCAGCAAGAAAACATTACACAGCGCCACATAAAAACAGAGGCAGCGCATGGAAAGAAACAACAGCGCTGAACAATTACTGCACATGTACAGTGTCAGCGCTGTGTTTATTTTGGAGCAGCAGAACACATTACAGCACAGTGAGGTCATAAAGCACAATGTCTCTTGTGTGCACATGATTGACTTTATATATATGTCTTCCTTAAACACATCTCTGTTTCTGCGCAGCCTAAAGAAAAACAGACTGTGCTGATTCCAGCTACACTGACACAGCCTCGAGTAAAATGATCCATTTGTGGACAGAATAGTTTAATCTATAGCTTTGTGTTAAGTAATCCAACATGTGCATCCGCAGTGCATGCACTATAGCAGGATAATAATTAGATCTAGAAAATTTTAGTCCCTGACATGTGCTATGAGTCATTGTTGAGGCCTAAATGATGTTTAATGTTTCCTTCTCTCTGTCCTCTCCCTGCGCACACAAACACACATCACTTCTTTTCTTCTCGCACACTCTTCTCCTCCTCACTTCTTTTTTCCTGCTTCTCTAATTTAAATGATTGTCATGTGTATTAACTGAAACACACATACGCACATGTTTACACACACACGCACACACCATCAATTTCCGTATTCCCTAATGCGCAACAAAGTGCAATTCTTGATCTAAACACAACTACTTTCCAACCACTGGAAAATGAGCTGCAGTTAGAGTTCTCATGATAAATGAAGCATGTAAAAATAAAAGGAATTTTCTGTTTCCAAACCAATAAAATTAGAGAAACACTTATCTCATCCCAGGTCAACTGGAATACAGCAGTGAGGCTCCTGAGATGATGATGTATGGAGTGTTCATTTTTCAGGCGATGATAGGAGTTGGATTGATCTTTTTGATAGATCATGAAAAATTATGTCAGTTGAAATCCGCATCTTGTTGACTTTGACAGTGACTCTCTTGTTAAATCACATTTCTGGCTTGGATTTGGTGGCAAGAACAAAACCTGTAAATAAAAAAAGATAAACCAATTACCTGACATCATCTTGTCACCCAGATCATGCTTTTGCTGGCAGTGTCCCGCAGGAGTATGCTGCCCTCTCCTGGTTAGTTTCATATGACTTGAACAGAGTAATTTAGAGATTGACAGTGTACCTTTTTTCAAAATAGAAAAATGACATGACCATATTGCACATTGGTTTAGAAGGAAAGTATCTGGATCTGGAAAGTATCTTGTTTGTGTTCACTCGTTTTATTTTATTCATTTGTCTCTCTATATTTCTTATTTTCTGTTTGTCTCATTCATCTCCATCTCTCTGCTTCTCTTCTCTCACACTTTCACTTTCTTCCAAATTTTGCCTTTCCTATATCTTTTCTTACCCTCCTTCTCACATTTCTCAGTTTCTCTCTCTTTCCATCTGTCGTCAATCTGTTAAAGATGTTCATTATGCAGCTGCAGTGATGGTCAGATGTCCAAGGTGCTGGCTTGCTTGCTTGCAGGCAGACATCAAACAAGATGATGGAGCCAAACACTCATAACTACGATTAATTTATTTAACAGATAAAGCTCAATGTTTCAGCAAACAGTTTTCTTTCAGGATAAAATACAACAGGCACCCAAATGGCAGTTATATCAGCCGGGACATGTGTTACCAATCAGGGCAATCAATCTAATCAACCGACCCTAGGGAGGCCCGAGGCCAAGCACAAGTCCACATAAATCAACCAGTACAAACCAGGAAAAACACATTGAAAAAAAGTCAAAAAGCAATCTTACATTTAAATCAGGAAATACACAATATGAATCTATATCTATGCAAAAAAAGACCTACAAAAAAGAGAAAAAATATCAAAAATGATTTGAGGTCAAAATATACATTCAGGTCCTTAATCTCTAGATCCAGGCTGCCTCTCACCTCAACAGTAAAGAATCTAAACCTCCACCATGTTTAGGCAAGTTCACCTTCTCCATACTGAAATACTGAAGAGAGGAAATAGGATGATTAGCTTCAATGAAATGTGCAGCTACTGGATAGATTACAATTTTGTACCTCATAGTGCTGCAATGTTTCTAACCCGTAACTCTCTTTTTGTCTTGCTGACGTAGGTTTTTCCACAAGGACAACTGATGAAGTAAATCACTGATTTTAAGAGCAAGTGATGATTCAACAAATAGATTTTTTTTTTGTTTGTCCAGAGATAGGAGGACTAAAATACTTGCATTTGTGTGCTACTGCATTTAGCACATGGATTGCATCTGTAACTGCCATCTGGTATTGAAGCTAAGAGACGTTGCAAGGAGTCAATATGTGGAACCAGATCAGAGCTAACTCATTTGTCTTTGAGATTAGGGCAACACAACTAAAGAGAAAAAAGAGACCTATCAAACAGAAGTGTTTATTTAAGTCTTTTTAAAACTGTTTTGCACATCTGGAATATTTTGTGGACAAAATAACAGAATGATTAACATTTTGCCTTTGTCTGTAAAACAGTTCAGATCTTGGCTCAGTTTGGATTTTTTCCGCAGCACTGGTGATTTGTGCTTTTGTTTAACTGCTTTCTCTGAATTTGGAAGCTGTCGCTGTAACATTTTGGTCAAAGTCAGCAGTTTTTTTGAAACTTTCTTGATTCTACACAGTTGATTACTGGGTAAGCTAGTTTTCATTGGAAGAGGAAGCTTTTAACAAAGTGTTTCGCTCTGTTGGCTTCCTATAAAGATCTGTATATAGCAGATTATCAACATCTCAACTACTGGAGAGGTCAAGAAAACTGACCCTGTGCTTATTATAGTTATTGTAAATTTAACATGACCAGAACACGAATTTGGGAACAGGAAGAAAGACCTTAACTGTCCCTCTATACCACGGAAGAGCATGAAAATGTTATCAAGACCTGCCCCGCCCCTCCCCCTAACTCTACTCCATCAAATTCTTGTATTCTCTCTTTGGCTGAACTGGTTCTTACTCACAACTAGTTTATGTTTATTTTTTACGGCAAAAATGTGGCTATTTTCTAGTTTTCAATAACAAAATCAATTTGATTTCAACTGCATTTCTTGGAGAAGCTTTATCCCTGCTCCTTAATTTGTGTTCTGACCATCTTAAACTTATGAGAAACTGTGATAAACACAGGGTTCCTTTTCTTGACTTTTTGATGCACCAAAAATGTGTATAATTTATGTCATGGCTCTTACTTACAGTATCTATAATGCCTAATTGAGGGTAAAAAAAAAAGGATAACTATGATCTCAAGTCTGAAATCGGTATCTTTCTCTCAGGGTGGTTCGACCTCTAACCTGAACATGAACCTGTATGCCACTAAGAAGACCGCGGCTGAGGGCATGCTGGACATCGCTCTGTTCCTGGCTAACGTCACTCACATGAAGACTGTCATCGAACAGGGAGCTGGATACAGGTACTGTATCAGTACAGTATGTGCACCTGAGAGGCAAACAGGGATCACAGGAACACAATTTTATTAGCTTTCAAGGTCCAGTTGAATTCTGAAAACGTTGCATAACCTTTTAATCTCACTTCCTCAGGTACTACATTGCCGTCCTGACCCTCATCTCCTTCTCCCTGGCTCTTCAGATAGTGGCTGGAGTCCTGATCATCATCATCGGTGAGCCAATCACATCACAACATTGGTCTGCTTAAAGCCCGCCCCCAACAGAAATCCATCCTCCATATTTTAACCAATCATATTAACACACTAATACACTGACACATTGATTTATTCCGAAAATACAGGCAATGCTGTTTAAATTCCAATCACTTTCTTGTCCGTTTTGGCGGAAAATGGTTTGCAGATATAAAACATCCAAGCCACCAAACATATTCTCTGCTCAACATGAAAAAACAAATATGCATATTAAATGAAATCTTGGACAAATCTGTCTGCATCTTTTGTGTAGTTTGTTATTTTTGGTGTGTGTGTGTGTGTGTGTACATGTCTGTGCTTGTTGCAGCTCGGCGAGACATCAACGAAGAGGCCAACCAGAAGCGCATGGACAGCCTGAACAACATCATAACCGTCATCATCTTCCTCATCTTCGTCACCAACATCTTTATCTCTGTCTTCGGGATGGAGCGCACCGGCCTCTTTGCCAGGATGCATTTCTGACTTTCTGACGTAGGGAATGATTCTAATAAAGAAATTAGAGAAAACTTGGGACCACACACACACACACACACACACACAAACAGAGGAGTGTGACTTATTGATCTACTTACAGTACTAATCAGTTACAGTATTACTGCACTCTGATATCTTTGTTTGATTTGATTCAGTATGAATGGACCGGGCCAAGAGACCAACTACGTGTGTGTGTGTTTGTGTGTTTGTGTGTTTGTGTGTGTGTGTGTGTTTGTCTGAATGTCTGTGTGTTTTTGTTGTCTGTGTGTGTAATGGTGTAATGTATGTATGCACTATCGTCATATGTGTGTGTGCAGCTCGTTTTGAGCTGACCCTCCTCCCCTCTTATCAGCGATTGTTAAACTTTCTGAACAATCTGATCACCGGCATCATCTTCCTCACCCTCATTGTCAACATCATCAAAGCCGCATTTGGCACACAACGCAGCTGCTTCCTGCGATGGATGTTTCAGCGTTTCATTCTATGAAACACATGTAACTGATACACTCACACACAGTGTACAGTACGTACATTCATACACATAAACTGAGCATAAACATGCATGTTTAAAGTTACTTTGTAATACATTGCTATGTGAAAACGTGTGCATGTTTGCCACAATGTCATTCTTGATACCACCATCAGATGGCACTAAAGCACAGACATATGAAATCCTACTCATAGCAGCTTTAATCTTTATCCATCCATGCAAGGAACAAAAAATGCTATTAAATTACCTGTAGCCTCAAACACTTGTAAACATTCACACTTTGCTTCAACATTCAGCCTCAGAGCTGAACATAGAAGCAAACTCCCAGTGTGAATATGTTTATATTTAATACAGAAGCCACTTAAGATGCTGATCTTCTATTAGCCACTAGATCAGCTTAATTAAAAAACTTCATCCGTATTAAAGTGAATGAGAGAACCTCCAACCTCTCATTTGAAATATGAAGTTGGTTACTTTTATCTGCAACAATCCAAGTCCCTAAATGGACTTTTTCCAACAAATGGACTCCTTCAAACAATTTTTTTGCTTCAGTTGAGCAACTCCCAGGGATGTTTCTTAACATGCAGTTTGTGGTGCCTACAGTGAATTTGCATCTGTTCACATCCTTTGCATTGACTTAATATGTGCCACATCTAAAACTTGTTTAGTCTAAAAGCGCCTAAGAGAGGTGTGTTTTTCCACTTTCTGTTTGGGGCCAGGCTCCCAAAATGCCCACCAGTACACTTATTACAGGGCCTGAATTTATTGATTGAGACCATAATGACTCACAGAAAAAAATTATTGATTTAGTATTTCAAAAGAGAAGTTGATGTTTTTTTTGGAGTCAGCATCTAGCAGCCATTGGTGGCACTGAACTTTAAGGTGCTTCTGCATTGGCTTCAGCCATAAGCAGTGATAGTTGCTGCTTGTTTTTTTCTGATAAAGGTTCAAAATGTGACTTCAGAAAAGCACAAAACAGACAGCATGTCCACATTTTAGAGTCTAAACAGGATCCTCTCAGTTTATCCTAACTCTGCTACTGAGCAGCTTCATTTAATTGGACCAGCGGGGGGTTCCCTGCTTGAGGGCAGCATTAAATTATGACAAATTAATACTGAATTCCTTCAACAAATACTTGATTTGAGGTAAGGGATTCATGTGGATTTTTTTAATACAAATGCATGAGCAACTTTGTTAGCATAAGTACAGTCAAAATGTCACCTGAACAAGATAGAGGCTTGAGGGAGTGTGACTGAACTGTGTGTGAATTTGATGCTTGTATGGGTGCATTGTGTTTTGCGTGTTTCAAATACATATGTGCATGTGAGTATGTATGCATCAAATGTGTCTGTGTGATTGGGTGTGTTTGAAATGTTTGAAATATGTGTGTTTGTGTGTCTGTCCGTGTGTATGTGTGTGTGTGTGTATGTGTGTTGTAGCCCGCAGGGACCTGAACGTGGTGTCCAATCAGAAACGACTCGACTACCTGAACAACTTGGCTACAGGCGTCATCTTCGTCACCACGGTGGTTAACTTCTTCGTCAGCTTCTTCGGATCCAAGAGGACTGGCTTCTTCCGCTGGCTACTGGCTCGACTCCACTTCTGACACAAACACACACACACACACACACACAAACAACAAATACATTTATACATGCATGCACACACTCACACAGCAAATTCACACACTTAAACACATTTATTCAATGTAAGGTTGTTGAAAATGTATGTGCACCTGTTGGCTACACTCTTCTGTGCAAAGTTGAGACAAACAATTCAAATATTATATCTTATTTATTACTCCGGCTTTGAAAAGTTTTATTTAAATGCTGTTTTCAGTCTGTAATCCAACTAAAATATCTCCACTTTAACCAACTGAACATCTATGTAAATATGCATTACTATATTGGCTGCAGTAATATGCTTGAATTTCCATTTCTAAAATTGTGCATATGTTCCATTATGTGTATTTCAAACGGTTTTACACTTTACATGTTTCCCCCTTGTTTGTTAATAGGTAAAATTATGAAAACTGATTGTTTTATATCATTTATTTTCAAAACTTGTTTGACAAAGGAAATGTTTTTGAGGTTCAATTTGCCTCTAATATGTACGTACACATTCTCCTCCAGAAAGTTGAATAAATGCAGTGATTTAACAGATGCTTGATTCATGTTCACTGTCTTTTTTTGCTGGAGACTGGTTGATTTGTATTAATGAACATGAAATGAAGCTTATATCACAAACTATAGTGTGTGACTACATGTGGGTCCATGCATGTGAGTTTGAAGGAGGGGAGTTGTCCATTGAAATTTTGTCCATTTATTGTAAAGTGTAGTGCAACTACAAGTCTCTCAGTGTGTCACAACCAAGAGTAGTTTGAACCCTCTCTTTCTCTACTGTGTGTGTGTGTGTGTGTGTGTGTGTGTGTGTGTGTGTGTGTGTGCGTGCATGTCACACAGGTCGTCGGAACCTGAATAACTCCGCCCTGCATAAGCGTCTGGACTACCTGAACAATGTGACAAGCATCATAGTCTTCATCACCACAGTCCTCAACCTCTTCATCAGTACCTTCGGCATGCAGCGCACTGGATACTTCCCATGGCTTATGATGCGCATTCACTGACACACACACACACACTTCTGACTGGTATCTGCACTAACATAGAGACATACATTCACAATAGCTCATGAAATACATACATACATGTGTGTCTTCTGGCCATAAAACTTGATATGTATCTTAACTATGCATCCATCAATGTTTAACAAAGATATTGCACAGTAGCTACAGGCCTCATTTTGTGACTTATTTTATAATTAATTACTTCATTGCCTGTTATAAATATTTTCTCCACTGTGTTGGACTCTGGTAGAGCTCCTCAAATTTCTGTCTAAGCACTAAAATAAAAATAGTTTAAACCCACTTTTTGCTCAATATTTTATACAAAGAGTAACAAATTTGCCCTGAAAGCTAATTAAAGCAATAATACTGTAAGATGAATGCGATAGACCTTCCTTGCTCCTAATTCCATCCTTTTACCCCACACTTTATAGTTAATGGTACCATCTAGTGAAAGAAATCAGGATTGCAAAACAGCCTCATCTAACAGCTGCTCACTTCAACAAACAAAACCAACATATAAATTAAATAAAAGAAGAGCGTGACTTATTGTTATGATTCAAAATATCTGACTTGATTGATTGATTTGTTGATTCATATGGAAAAAGTTTATTTTTTGCAGCATGTTCAATCATCAGGGTTCTCGACCATCCTGCTCTTCTACTGTATTGTTGTTGACTTCTTTTAATAATGTATTTAATGACGTTCACGTTGACTCACTTTACAGCAAATAAAGAGAAAGTGGAGAGAGGTATCTACCAGATAAAACAACACTGTGTCAGTTTTACATCAGTTTTGTACTATGCCCTTCATCTGCAGTCTCTTATCTCTGCACTTTGATGTTCGTTTTTGTTTGTTTAATTTGCCACAATTAGGCAATCACTGACAGATCCCGTGGAGGACAAGAAAAAGACCTGTTTGATAAAGAGCAGAATGCTAAATGTTCCTGCAAAGTGACATTTATAATACTGATTGATATGGAATATAGTATTATTACAGAATGTGTATAGCATTACAGAGATAAATGACATATTGTAAAATGACAAACTGTAAAATAAAACCAAAAATGCCACAACAATAAAAAAAAAACGTCCAAAAAACATGTAATCCACAAGAAAAATCCCAGTGCTTTCAATGACTGCTTCTTTGATAGAAAAGCAAAAAGTCTGATGGGAGTGCACAATGCAAAATACTTTTTCCAGGAAGAGGAGGGGCAGATGAAGGGAGGGATAATGTGTCATTCCCAAGAAACGAAACTTCACGCTTAATAGGAAACTTTCTACTGCTCTCTACACCTAGTTTCCACAGACAGCTCTGCAGGTAAACTTCAACTACTCTGATTCCTCTTATGCTCTTGCTGAATTATACTCAGACATCGCCTGTAATATTGTAAGAGTAAACTCTTTGCAAATAGTTTGAGTTTAAATGTGAGTTCAAAGAATCCGGAAGCCTGTGAGGAGATGACAGCCTGTAATATCAACAATGTGATCATTATAGCTGTAAATCCATACTGTAAAATATCTTTGGGCTCTGTTACGTTTTGCCACTGGGCATGTTATGACTATATCAATGACTCTATATGACTTTTTCTCGTGCATTGCTGCTGCAGAAAAAAATCCATCCTCGCTAATGGGCTACTGGCCATATAATATACTGTATCACCACTGATGTTCTGCATCGTCATGAAGTTACAACTTTTAGTCTAAGGGCTCTATTTTCCTGCTGGCGCAAGACCAGCGCTAGGGTAAACGCAGTCTTTATGCAGTTTTCCTCAGGTGCAAGTCTTTAAGTAGTTTTCGTCTGTTCCTGGTGATTTCTTGTCACCAAAAGCAGCCAAGGCGCCAGGTGGAGCTCACTGGCGCTGACGTGGGAGTTGAGGCGCAGTTCGTGGCTGTGTTCATGCAGATTAGGCAATAAAACCAGCTCAGACCAGCTCTTATCGTAAACACAGACGCAGGGCAATTTTGGTGACTTCAGTTGGCGGAGGCGCAGGCACACAGACTTCTCCAAACTCACAAAACCCCGTTAATTTATATTAAGTTTCGCCCCTTTCAGTTTGCTGCACGTTTTTTCATTTGCTGGAGATTAACATGAGCATCAAAACAAAAAATTTAAAGAAGATTCTTATCAATAATATCCACATGCGCGCAATCTGATCACAATACTGTCTCACTCAGCTTCTCTCCTCTGTTTCACCTGTTGCTGCGTTTAAAGGGGACGAGAGGAGCTCATGTGATTGGTCATTACTGATGCTCTCCTCGACTCCACCTGCTGTTTCTGTATTTCTCCCACTAATGTATTCAGTGTCTCCTCCACGCTGCGCCTAGGTTGTGCCAACTGATTGCAAATTGCAAATAGTTGTTGGTCACACCCACATGGGGTCAAGCTTCGTGAGGCAAGACTTGAATGTGCACCTGCACCCCATTTCAGGAGAATAGGACCCAAATTGTCTACAGCAATTTCAGTTGGTGATTTAACATAAGAAATTCTCCCTGTATGACTGTTTATCAGTGAGCCTGGAAATATTTACTCTTTGCTTCCTACGCCATGAGCTGTTTTGTGCATATTTAAAATGCTCTGCTGTGACCGCAAGTCTCAGTTTGTCATTTTCACTTTTGCAAGGAGAAATACAGCAGCATTTGGTGCATGTCTTGACCAAAACCAACATGTCACACCACTACACACCCACATGTTGCCTCATGCTTTGACCTGTATATTGTTTTAGATGCTATTATAACTAAATGAGGCAGGTGTCTACTTGATATACACAGTTTTGGGGTTTAAAGTTGAAAATCATAATCATCAAATTCTCTTCTCTTCTCTCACCTAGACATGGCCTCAGCCAGCAGTCTCCTGTGTGAAGAACAACTTCTGTGTTCAATCTGTCTATGTGCGTTCACTGAGCCTGTCTCTACTCCATGCGGACACAACTACTGCAAGTCTTGTATCACAGGGTACTGGGCCACCAGTAACGTGGCACAGTGTCCACTCTGTAAGAAGAAATTCCGCAGAAGACCACAGCTTCAGGTCAACACAGAGTTCAGAGATATGGTGGAGCATTTCAACAACATGAGGGTGAGGGGTGCAGATGAGAGCCTTGCCCAACAAGGGGAGGTGCCCTGTGACGTCTGCCTTGGGCTAAAGCTCAAGGCCCAGAAGACGTGTCTGGTGTGTTTGGCCTCGTACTGCCAGTCTCACCTGGAGCCTCATCAGAGAGTACCAGCCCTTAAGAAGCACAAGCTGATCGATCCTGTGTCAAACCTGGAGGACAGGGTTTGTAAGAAGCATGACAAGATGTTTGAGTTCTTCTGTCGCACAGACAAGATGTGTGTTTGTTTCTTGTGTTTGAAAGACGACCATGCAATGCATGAAACCGTCCCATTAGAGCACGTTGTCAGAGAGAGGAAAACCTGGATTGAGACATTGATGTCAGAAATAAAAACGATGGAAATCACTAAATCCGTGAGTGTTAAGAGAATCCAATACTCACTTGAACAGAGAAAGAAAGAGTCAGACAAAGAGATAGCAGACGTTGTTGAGGTTTTCACTGCTCTGGTGGCCTCCCTACAAAGAGGGCAGGCTGAGCTGATTGAGGTGATCAAGGAGAAGCAGAACGCAGCAGTGAAGACAGCTGAAGACCACATGGCACAGCTGGAACTAGAAGTCACTGAGCTAAAGAGGAGAAGGTCTGAGATGGAGCAGCTTTTACAAACAGAGGACCACCTCCACCTCCTGCAGAGCTGGCCCTCCCTCTGCTTCCCTGCACACACTGAGTACCTACACAACCCTCTGTCACACTCCACCAATCCATTTACACAAGATGGCTCCGACATGAGTCGTCAGAGCTGTGTGGAGATGGTGAAAAAAGCAGTGGCTAAGATAGAAAAGACACTCAATAATGAGATGGAGACACTCATTCAAGAGGTCAAGTTTAGTGATGGCTGTGAGGCTGCTGAACAGACTGATGTTGCTGGAAAACAGACAACAGACAAGTTTATTAAAGAAGTGTGGAATCCACCTCAGGACAAGCTGATGATGATCCAGCTGTACGATGAAGTGGACGTGACTATGGATGCCTACACAGCCAATGCCAGACTTACGGTGTCTGAGGATGGGAAACAACTGAGACTTAATGAAGGCAATCAATTGTTGCCATCTTTATTTGCAAGAAGATTTGAACATCAATCCTTCGTCCTTGGGAAAGATGGTTTTTCCTCAGGCAGGTTCTACTATGAGGTCCAGGTCAGTCAAAGTACCCACTGGGTCTTGGGAGTTGTCAAAGAGTCCATTAACAAGCAGACCTTTTTGTTTCCCAACCCTGAGGAAGGAGGCTGGACATTTTCTGGAATCAGAAGCCTATTCGAACAGCATTATTTTCCCAACACTGGTAACCCCCTAGCAGATCCCGTGTACCTGAGCCAGAGGCCCCAGACAGTTGGTGTGTTTGTCGATTATGAGAAGGGAGAGGTCTCCTTCTATGACGTGGACACCAGGACTCTGATCTACTCCTTCACAGGCTGTACCTTCTTTGAGACAGCACCAGCACTGAAGACTCTTCTTTACACTTTGGCTGGCACTTCCTTAAGTAACAGACCGAAGCTCTACCCTATTTTTGGTTTGTTTGGAGATCATGACGATTCGCTCATAATCACTCCAGTAGGCCACACAGATTGAGGTGCCAAATACACCAAGGGAAAATGTGTGTAACTTTAATGAAAAAGTTCAGTCATTTTGGAGTTCTCATTCATATATCAGCGCTGTTTTTTGTACATATGTTCTTTGTTTTAACCCTCAGCTTTCATAAAAATTTGCATTAAACAGTGCAGATAAGATCATCTACCTGACAATAAGAAAAGGTAGAAAGTAGATAATTCACATCCATGAGGTGTGTAAATCAGGCTTTATCCTGCTTGCTGGTTAAAATACAGAACAGAAGAGAGTTGGCAGTATTGTATGCATCTGGGCACACAAAGCAATTCAAGTATTTGACCACAAGGTGATACCATTTAACCAATGTTCAGGCCTGTCTCTGTGAGACGCCAGGGAAGCAACAGAGTGGACAATGGCATCATCATGGGTACGCAATTTAATCCTGTTGTCACTTTCAACAATGCTTTTACTGTATATTCATAGGTTCAACATTAGAGGCTCACATGTACTTTTTCTCAGTATCAATAATCTTGTTCAACAGTTATTTCATTGAATTTTGGTATACCATTGTCAGCATATAACAGGTGCCCAAAAATGATGTAAATTATGAGATAGTACTCTGAATATTATGCTTGGATTACATTACGTGAACGCCACTGACTCCAGTGTCCACAATTCATTCATTTTTAAAATGAGCAAGTTTTTAAATGCTAAATCTGGCCTGCTTGGGCCAAAACATATCTGATAAATGAGTTGTATTGTGATTTACTATGCAGCTGAAATACTCAATAAAGTGCATTTCTAAAAATTAGCTTCTCAGATCTCTGTTTTTTTTCTGTTTCCTCAGATTATATTAACTTTAACTCTTGTCCAATAATACCCCAGCAAACAGGTAACCTTCAGGGAACATTTCCTAAAGGTTTTCATAAGGTTATTTTTGTGTAACCTTTAGAGAACCTTTAGAGAATGTTCCCTAAAGGTTCTCAAAAGGTTACACAAAAATAACCTGGATTAAAAGATAACTGAAGAATCCAAATAATATATGGAATGTTTTCCCCAAATACTTTGAAAAATTGGTGGTCTTAATTTTCTATTGCCATGTCCTTAATCCTTTATAAAACTCCCTGTAAAACTAGCTAACTTTCATCATCTAATCTTATTGTGTTGGGCTCTTCTTTTTAAACATAATCACTCTCACAATTGTATCCTGTGGAACAACACTTACATCTCATACAGAAACAAAACACTGTACTTGCATAATTGGTTTATGAACAACATAAAAACTGTAAACCAGATTTTGAATGTAAATGGTGAATTATATAATTATGAGTTTTTCTTGGAAAATTATGTTGACATCTATTGTTGGGAGTTGAATATGGTCATCAAGACAATACTGAATGGTATGGTGTCTTTGGCACAAAGCACATGCCTCTATTGGATTATTTAGACATTTCAAATTTACTCCAGTTATTTAGCAAACCCTGAAGGTTTTTGTTTTGTTTTTGTTACTCTTCTTTCCTTTCCCTACATTTTATTATTTGTTGTACAATTTATGTTTATTATTTTTACACTGTGAAGTATATTTACAGCAACTTTGACAAGGAAAAACTGTCTAAGTTAGTCAATAAAGTAAAAAAAAAAAGAGTAGTTACAAGCATGCGAATTGTTTCTATTTTTTTTTTTTGTTCAAACCAGTTCAGACGGATCAGACGGATCAGGGAGAAGCAGCAGAACGAGCAGATGGCGGCATTTCATCCAGCTCTTGGAAAGACTTTATAATGGCAAGGCAAACAATGTTGCGGTCAAACAGTGTTTAATGCAGTTTAATGCTTGTTAACATAATTTAAGTTATTTAAGGTTTTGACTTCCTAATTTAAACTTGCTAATAATTTACAATCAATACACATTCGAAGGGTGAGTCTTTTTCATGCTTGATCTCCCCATCACTACAGTACATTTTCAAATCCAGGCTATAGTTAAAGTGTAACTGCACCCCCAAGTCTGAGTCTAAGTGTGTGCTCAATTGTGAAAAATAAATAAATAATATATGAGGTGTAATAACCGTTTTTGAAAAATTATAAATTACAGTATATGGCTTTGCCTTTAAATGCATGGCCAGGCCACAACTGCCCTGCACCAAAGTGCCAGTCAATGGTGCTACAAAGAATAAAACTACAACATGTAATTTGTTTGAATGAAAAAGTTAAAAAAAGTTAAAAATTTTTTAAAGAGTATAAATACATACATACATACATGTGTTGGTTGAAGTTTCACGAAAACAGAAACATAATATGAATCATACAAATAGAAAATATCATATGCAATATCTAGTTACCCTCTTCATTAATATTTAATATGCAAGTGTCTGTACTAGATAAACTTGTCAGGCTGTTCCAAGTACTTGCAATCAATAATCCAAGAAGCTGGAGGTTTTTAAATAGATGTTACAACCTTTCAACTTTCAGAAACAGTTTAGAAATGTCATCTAATCTGAATGAATAAAATATTTAAAAGATCAGTTTTGAACATGTGGGGGTTAGAGAATTGCCATGAATGCTAAGCAAGGCTCTTCTATCATTGCAAATATCCTTCAGGATGGTTAAGAATCAAATTTTTATCTTAATGCATCAAAATTCAGAGAACCATTCACTCGAATATTAGCAAACATACAATGTAACCTGTTACATTGTAACCTTTTTCATAACTTACCTACCTCTATTTATGTGAATAGATTAGAGATTTGGAAAACGGTGGTGGCGCATATATATATGTTCCAAGATGTTCTGAGATTGATTTACCTTCACTCAAGGGTGACATGGTGGTTTGCATGGTGGGTTGCACAATATATGGCTATAAGTCCCCCGCTTCTTTCTTGCTGGGGGGTAAATGCACTATAAACCTTCACACATGTCAGTATTTTCTAATTTTCTGTTGCATCTCTTATGACCTTTCAGAGGGGGACACGTCACAACCTGCTTCAACATTACCCTGTGGGCAACCAGGACTTAACACCAGATGACCAGAATATGACGAACTATGCAGATGTATACAAAAATGAGGGAAACCTCCCTAGTGTTCAGACTACTGCTACTCAAGACAGTGGGACTCCAGTGACCTGGGTGACTGAGACCGCTACAACTTATACAAGGGAGACTATTAGGACCAGGAGGAACAATGGTAAGGACTCCCACTCACATGTAATCACAGCATTTTATATGAGAAAGGCCAGTTCTAGATTTTTATTTATCTCCCTGTAGTCCTTGAACCGACAGCTCATGAAACTCAGATCAAACTGTCAAACTAGGCAGTGCTGATCAAATATGGATCAAGATTCTGTGACTGCAATGCCTATTTCTCGCCTCAAATGTTTTCAGAAACATATTTTAGTGTACTGTTAAGCTGTAATTTGAGAAAATGCGGATGGAAGGACGGATGGACTCACGTGCACATGCGGCCCAACTGCCTACCAAAACACAGAACAGAGAAGCTCAAATAACAACACACACAGAGAGAGTGTGACTTAATTCCCTGCTCCGGTCACCATTACTTCACTTTACTTGGCAAATAGTTGTTTGCTGACATCTATTGAGGCTGAATGTCATTCATTGCAACTTTAACAGTCCTACAGTGAAAATTTCAATAGCATTCCACCTGGCCCCACTATTACTGCTGGTGGCTCTGGGCAGCGATAATTCTTCCTCTCATGCTGGACTGAGGGCAGACTGGACACTACAGTGACTCACTATCGCCCCTCAGGTACAAAGCAGTATTATGAGACAGTACAGGCTGGACGAGGCTAGAGCTAGCTGGTTAGCATGCTAACTTCAATAGATATCTCAGCAACACAATACATACAGGTCTTTGACATAATGTCTAAACTGTAATTTCTTCACATTCTGTTAATAATTTTAGGTAATTTTCTGAATGTTTTAAACTAAATTTTGGCCAATTCTTACACATTATACCTTTAACGCCACCAGCAGCTCTGTGTGACAAGTACAAACCAAGCCCAGAGTTATCAGCGTTAGGATATTCATAGCTGGCGGCAGCTGATATGAAATATACCTCAGAGTCTTGTCTATTACCTCACAATTAGAGAATTTGGCTGAACTGAATTTTCAAATCAAAGCAGACAGGAATAAGCTACTTTTGAGCAGAAAATTGTTGAACTGAGTAGATGTAGTATTTAACAGAGAGCATGAATTGTTAAATGGAGAGAACAAATTGTTAACATGGAAGCACGTAATATTAAATAGCGATAAGTTTTTTTTCCTCCATGAGACTTCACAAGTTCTGAAAAAAAATACAATGAGGCTAAAGCTAACGTTACAACATGACAAACACTGTGCAGCTAAAGCTAACGTTACAACATGACAAACACAGTGGAAGTGAGCGAGGAGATTTTCTTGTTCTTTTGGATTGTTTAGCCCTCCAGCTAACTTGAATGGGGATAAAACAATTCAATCGTGCCGCTCTTATAGACTTTAGAAATGTGATCGGACTGAACGGATCCAATTCTAATAGTGTGACGAGTCATTTTGCTAGGGTTGTAATGCTCAAAAAAAATTATCCACTGATTTACAGACGTCTCTTTCACAATGTAAGTCTATGGGAAAAAGTCTTTTTGGGCCCAATAGCAACATGTGACATTGTAATTACACGGTTTGGCCACTATGTCAAAATGGCTTCACAGTCCAGCGCTGTTCCTGGTGGCTTTGCTTACATGCAACATGTTCTGAGTTGTGGCTAACTGTGGAAAGGGTCCACACACGTCTAGTCACAGTAGTGGTTTGTTTCTAAAAGGGATCGAAGTTTTAAATCTCATATATGGCAGCACAGGTGCCCAGTTTCTTGCTGTACAGTGTGCAATTCCGGCTAGTGGACACTATTGTCACTAGATTTAATCATTGAAATACATCAAGTCAGTAGTTTAATATTGGTAAGTATAAAAAGGGGGGGTATAATCGTGTGTTATTCATTGATACACATTAGGTAGTAATACTTATTTAATACATGGAATTTCGGAATGTGCAGGGTGGATAAATGATGAATGCATTTAATGTTTTGCTTTTGATACTGTAAATATACGTAGGTTCAATGTTAAGCTCACAACTACTTTTTCTCATCTTATGCTCAAGTATCAATAATCTTGTTTGTCAGTTATTTCTTTGAATTTTAGTAAACCATTGTGAGCATATAACATGTGTCCAAAAAACTGATGTAAATTATGAGATGGTACTCTGAATATTATGTTTTGACCACTTCATATGAAAGCCACTGACTCCAGTGTACATTCATTCAATGAGCAAGTTTTGTTTTTAAATGCTACATCTTGCCTGCTCGGGCCAAACATATCTGATAAATGAGTTGTATGAGATTTATTATGCAGCTGAAATACCTATAAAAGTGCTTTTCTAAACATTAGCCTCTCAGATCTTTGTTTTTTTTTCTGTTTTTCAGATTACATTAACTGTAACTCTTGTCCAATAAGACCCCATATCCTGCTTACTCTGTTCACCCATAAACTGCACTGGAAAAGTGCAAAAGGGAAGCCCGTTTTGCATGATGGAACACAGAAAGCATGTAACTGATTATAGGAGAAGCATTTTTCAAAACAGTGTTACAAATTTCTTTAAAGCAATAAATTGCATAAAAGCCACTAAAATAAACAGTGAATGTTTTTACTGAGCAAAGATATTTCAGAAGGGAGCACTGGTCCAACACTTCTAGTGTGTTTTTCTCAAGGGGAACTTTAGCCAGCAGACTATTTATACTTCAGCTGTCTGACTGACTGGCGCCCTGGGAACTGGGACACTGTGTGTGTGTGTGTGTGTGTGTGTGTGTGTGTGTGTGTGTGTCTTTGGTCAGTGTCTCGCTGGAATGATTTTTTTTAGGATGATGTGTAATTATCTATCAGATACAGAAAAAGAGACCTGGGGGATCGCAGTGATTGGCTGTGAAACATGCCACATACTGTAGTCATATACTGTCCAGATGAAGGTCATTCACCTTTTTAACACAGACAGTGACAGCTGGATGCAGAAAGACCTTGATCACCTTGACACCCATCATGTGATGAAATCTGTAAAAGATCCTTGAACTTTTAAGTTGGTATAGTTTTTTATGTGTTGTCATCATTGTTTTCATCATTTTCTTCAAACTAAAAAAGGTAAGGGTTTTAACTCATTGCATTTATTGTTAAATAAAACACCTAGCAAAAGAATTCCAATTTATTATCTTTATTTATGGTCCCATTTAAAATTTAGATGCCAATATAAAAATGTGGGAGGAATACAGAGTAATCCCATGCTGACATAGGGACAATAATCTCCCCCCAGCAAGAAAGGAGCGTGACTTCAAACCTCAAACTCTCCTGCCGTCTGAGTAATGTTTTCCTCATTGTCTAATACATCTACATAGTTAGCCATATTCTGGTAGTTTGGTGTAAAGTCCTGGTTGTGCCCACAGGTTCATGTGGAACCTCGTTGTTACTTTTCCTCCTCCAACAGATCCTAAGAGATGAAATAAAAAGTTAGAAAATACTAATATGTGGTTTTATAGTGTGGTTACCCCCCAGCAAGAAAGAAGCGTGGAGCCTCATAGCCATATATTGTGCAACCCTTACAATGTTTTTTACTATCTAACTAAATTTACTAACTAAATCATAATAATACATGTGAATGAAATAATGCACATCTACAAGAGCTATACTGTATCACTCTTATCATATTCACCAACAGTTTGAAAGTCTGGAATGATGCACCATCCTCATCGTAAACCAGTGTCCCCAAATAAGGTCCTTTCTAATCTGCTGTCGTCATTCCCTGAAAGAGAAACAGACGGAGAGATCAGTTGAACTGTTTGTTGTGCACTGTGTAATGGTGACAAGTATGCGTGACATCTCCAGGAAAACGACAAATGTATGACTTACATAGATAGAGAACTTCTTGGTGCGCTCACGATGTAGCCGTTGGGGGACTGGCTCTTCCTAATGTGGCTGAGTTGAAGGGAGAGGGAGACGAATAAATGTCCCTATTTGCCTGAGAATGACAAGCACTCATATTTTAGTTTCCACTATTCATAAAGTACATTAAATTGTTTAAACATGTGATTTCACATCAGATACATAACAATGAGAACTGGCATTGTAGCCTTTTATAGACGCAGATGTGTAATTCATACCTGGATCACTCGTCTCTGTGTTTTATATGAATACCAGCAGTGGAATATCTTGTTCCATACTATTCCAATATTTTCCTGTGGCCAATATAGGTTTGAAGATCTATCATCTAAAACTCTGGCACCTGCCTGCACACAGATCAAGGACACAAATTCAAAGCAAGAGACTCTCTAAACAAGTTCCACAATAAAACACATGCATGAATCACACTGTCACAGATGAAGATGGTGAAGATTACTTGCCTTGCAACTCCAAGGCAAAGTTTGGGATTTTGTGTGACTGAGGCAGGAACATGTTTACTTGGTGACTAAGTGAATGCAGCTTCTGCTGGAGCTCTCTAATGTCTCTATGGATTTGTATATAGTTTGTAATTCCCGTGAGACACAGAGCAGATCTGGTCCTAATAGTTGTGCAAGTGGTCCACGTGGTCTACGTTGCTAACACTTTTAGCATTATGAAATGGGATTTTACCTGCCACTGATTATCAATGCAGCTAGTGGACTTTTAGATCGCTAACGTTTTTAGCATAAATCCATGGAGTTGAACATAGCATTTAGCATTACAGCTAGTGGACATTTTCTCTAGTTAGCTACATGCTAGAAGTTTCAACTCACCGGTGCAATGAATTGGCACATTAGCATGAAAAATAGCGTCAGGCCTCAGTGCACAGGTGGGAACGGACGGCATTCTCTCTTTTTTATCCACATTCTAATTTTATGTTGTTAATATTAAGTATGAATTAACGCATGAAAACACAACATTAACTTAAATGAGTTCCTCCATTGTTTAGCTAAGTTTCTTGCCTTAAACTTAAATTTATTGGCTGTTTGCCAAGTTTATCAACAAAAACATCTTCTTTCTACCCATTAAACTATCTCAAACATATACACGTGCAATATTTAATGAGAGTTTATTTATTTCATGTGTATGATTTCCTGAACATTAATACAGAGATTTATTTTTTATTGCTAATGTAACTACTCTGGGCTACATTAGCATCTAGTGTAACTGACAGTATAGGCCTACATGTGGATGTGGATATTAATGTGGGCTATGCGCCCTAAATATGATGATTAAAATATTTTTATGAGAATCCTGCTGTCTCTAGTCTGTTATTAAACTAATGGTGAACCCCCCAGTAAAAACCCAGTAGCTACTTGTTAGTTTTGATGCTTTACATTGAGGAGTAAATAATGGCTATAAGGAATGAGGGACTACCCAGTAACTACTCAGTATTATGTATCACTTTATTTGAACGGGCATAAAAAGAGTAACTAATGTTTCATCTCATACAACTCATTTATCAGATATGTTTTGGCACAAGCAGGCCAGATTTAGAATTTAAAAACAAAACTTGCTCATTTAAAAAAAAAAAAAATGTGGACACTGGAGTCAGTGGCTTTCACATGAAGTGATCAAAACATAATATTCAGAGTACCATCTCATAATTTACATCATTTTTGGACACATGTTACATGTTGACAATGGCTGACTAAAATTCAAAGAAATAACTGATGAACAAGATTCTTTATGCTAGATGTGAGCCTAATGTTGAATCTATGTATATACAGTATCAGATTAAATTGTGTTCCCATGATGATGTCATTATGCACTCTTTGTTGCTTCCCTGAGCTTCTTTCACATACAGACCTGAACATTGGTTAAACAATGGTGCCTCCTCCTGGACAAATACTTGAGTTGCTTTATGTGCCAAAATGTATAAAATACTTCAAAGTCTTTTCTATTCTATATTTTAACCAGCAAGTAGGATAAAACCTCTGATTTGCACACCTCATATATGTGACTGATCTACTTTGTACCTTTTCTTACTGTCAGGTAGGTGATCTTGACCAAAACCAACATGTCACACCACTGCATACCCACATGTTGCCTCCATGCTTTGACCTGCATATTGTGTTAGATGCTATTATAAGTAAATGAGGCAGGTGTCTACTTGATTTACACAGTTTTGGGGTTTAAAGCTGAAGAAGGGCTGTCCAAATCAGTCAAATCAAGTAGATATCTTTCAATGTTACAGTCTTTTTAGTGCCAATGTCCCTTTTTTTGTTACTATACTTCCACCGCAGCTCAACAGGGAAACACAAAGTGGGAATTTTGATGCTAAGAAGACTGTAAATGTGGCAGATATCAACTTGATATGACCAACTCAGACTGCTGAAGCCTCATATAAGCTTTGGATTTTGCCCCCCATCACTTACATTGAAAGCACATTTGTGTTTTAGGACAGACATGAAAAATTGTGAACCTATTGTATATCTTTAAGTTCACTTGTTTTAACTTGCTATATTGTTATTATGTAAGTAGCTTATCATTTGAATACAACTGTAAATAATTTAAATAAAGATAGCCTATGGAAACTGCTAATCAATCCATAATGATGAATAAATTGAATTATAAGGATGCCGGCACACTATAGGCTCCATATAGTCTGCTATACGAAAGAATATACTCCAGTACTTCTCTGTGGAATTGATCAAAGCTCCTTTACACAGAGCAGAACTTGCAGTTTTTAGTAGAAATGTACTTTATGCACACTTATGCACATTACCATACCATTACCTTTGCACCACGCTCACTCCTACTACTACCTCCAGTAAATTTTCTTGCGGTATAACTTGCAAATTACATCGATTTTTCACATATTGTTAAAAGATGTATATACTGTACAGAGGGAAGATACAAAGTGTCTGCTGATGTCTTTGTGTCCAAGACTTCAGGAAGTCACTGACTGCAAAGAATTTCCCACAAAATATTAGATATGATGATTTTGTTTGACTTTATCCGTCCAATTATGTTTGAACCCTTAAAGTTCAAATACTGTCTGGACTGCATGTAACTATGTGTATGTATGTAAATATAATATAGTTTATCCTTTTTTTAATTTCTTAGTGCAAGTTTTATATACTCTGCTATATTTATTGCATTTTTTCTTGTTTTATTCTATTCTACTTTCAAATATTTTAATATTTGTTCATACATTTTCTGTGCATGTAGTGAGGAGTTGGCTACAGCTTCATTTAATTGTGCAATACTGTTTTGTATAATGACAATAAAACTGAACCTTGAACCTTGAAATGATCTTTAGTTTGGGAATCGAACCCCCCAACCCTGCCAGTGATGGTACCTTGTTTTTCCAGTGAGCTTTGTACTTGTATGTATCTGTTGTGTATTTGCTGATGTAGCTTTGACAGCAGGAGTAAAGCAACAATAAAAATTTCACAACTCAAGTTGCATGCATATGAATATTATTGAAATATTTTCATGACAAGTTTTACAAATCACGTGTCATCTTTTAACAGTTAAGAGATCCAGACAGTTCAGGTGCACTCTCTACACAGTGTAAGTGTGCTGATGGTCCTTTAAATGTACAAATACAGTGAAACTCTTACCACACTGGTCACAGGTGTGAGGATTTTCTCCAGTGTGAGTACACAGATGTTTAAGTAATTGTCCAGATAGAGTGAAACTCTTACCACACTGGTCACAGGTGTAAGGATTTTCTCCAGTGTGAGTGCACAGATGCTTCTTTAAATGTCCAGACATAGTGAAACTCCTACCACACTGGTCACAGAAGTACGGTTTTTCTCCAGTGTGGATACGCTGATGATGCTTCAAATATGCTGAGGAAGAGAAGCTCTTCTGACACTGGTCACAGGTGTAAGGCTTTTCTCCAGTGTGAGTGTGCAGATGCTCCATTAAATGTCCAGATTGAGTGAAACTCTTACCACACTGGTCACAGAGGTACGGTTTTTCGCCAGTGTGAGTGCGTAGATGGTTCTGTAAATGTCCAGATTGAATGAATCTCTTACCACACTGGTCACAGAGGTACGGTTTTTCTCCAGTGTGGATACGCTGATGACACTTCAAATATGATGAGGAAGAGAAGCTCTTCTGACACTTGTCACAGTGGTGTGTTTTCTCCACAGTGTCGGCACGCTGATGTGGATCCATTTGTCCTCCTATGAAACTCTCCTCACTCTCACCATGGGGTCCGGCTAGGTTTTTGCTTGTCTGTTTCTATTATACAAAACGAAAGAAAGAGAAAGACATAAGGAGTGTAAGAATGTATTAAATAGTGGAACTGATACAAGAAGAAGTGTCCTGATGTATGAATACATGGACGAGGTAGAGGTGAAGAAGGCATTTCCGTTGTTAAACCAATAGTTACTAAACACCTGTGAGTGCTGTATGGCTCTTACACCATGGCCAATTAGTACAAGAAGTAGGCCACTCAGTTTAACACATGGTTAGGTTAGTTTCACCTGTCAGTTAACTGCTAACAGAGCCTGAAGCATCAAAACTGTTGCTATGGTTACAGGCAATTTAATACACCTTGAGACTTGATTTGAAACAGTGACCAAAACTATATACATATATATTTTTAAAGATCCCTTCCAACTGAAATCAGTGTTGTATAATGTTAGTGGTGGAAAGTAGAAATTATACTTAAGTACATGTACTTGAGTATTTCCATTTGCTACTTTATACTTTCTACTCCTCTACATTTATTTGACAGCTTTAGTTACTTTTCAGATGAAGATTTGACACAATGGATAATATAACAAGGTTTTTAAAATACAAGCATTGTTAAAGATGAAACCAGTGGTTTCCAACCTTTTTGGCTTTTGACGTCTTATAAAGCCAAAAAGCAGTGTGTCATCGGGGTCACATTTCAGATGTCTATGAGATGTTAACAGCGCCACCAAATAGTGATTTTTCCCTCTAAACTTCTCACATGGTTGCATTTTAATAAATGTTTAGATGATCCAATATTTAGATCAGAAAAGTCCAAAAACCGAAATTTGAACAAAGTTCTGATTTGTGTATCTGAACTTTTTTTCTTCTTTCCACTGGACTAAACTAGCTAACTGCATATAAAAACAGTTCAAACTAGCTCCACCTTCAGCAGCTACAACAGTAACATGCTGCTTACACACTGATGCTTTAGTATTAATAATCTAATGATTTTATATATAATAATATATCAGTCAGAGGGACTAAAACACTACTTTTACTGCAACACTTTAACTACATTAAGCTGATAATATTTATGTACTTTTACTTAAGTAGGATTTTTCATGCAGCACTTTTACTTGTAATGGACTATTTTTACTCTGCTGTATTGGTACTTTTACTTAAGTAAAGTAAAGGTTTGTTGTCTGGCTCTTACCTCTGCTGATGAGTTCATTTTGTTGCTGCTGTTTGTATTCTCCTCTGCTAGATATTCCTCCATCTATCAACAAACTGATCAGAGATAATCCAGTCAGACTGTGTAACTCTGAAAAATCATACTTCTTTGTGCTTTTATGTTGTGCATTTTCTAAATAACTGCAATTAACTATTCGTTACAATTTGGCATTAGCCTTAAGTTTGGCTTTTCTGATATTATTTTGAATTTTAGCTACAAGTGAGGATCATGAACACCAGACAGGACCAGCAAATATTTATTTCTAAATAAAAAGTTTTCTTGTTGATGCTCTAACCTGCAGACCATCAAGTCCAAGTAGAAAACAGATGAACAACGCTGGTATGTACTCACCGTTTCTGTGTTTGAAGTTTAATATACTCCTGTAGGTGATGGGCGTCTTCAGAGAGCTCTGAGTCGCAGATTTTGACAGATGCATTGATCCTTTCCATGGCAACCGCAGCTGAATGATCCACAATAATAACACGTTGACATCCAAATGTCTTTTGAAAATAAACATGCCAAACCGTGAGGCATTTTAGTCTGGATCATTTTGTGAATTTGTCAGTTTAGAAACCCACTAGATGACCATAATCATCATAATTTATTTCATTAATTGTAGTAAAACATTATTGATAGCTGAAGACATGGTCATTAAAGAGTTACTGCACACTTGAGCATGTTTTTTTGAGCTGTAAACTAAATTTGATGACTGTACTGTGATGGAACAAATCAATGATGGTTTTAAAATTGACATTGACCACAATTTTTTTTTAAATCTGAATTTCATGCTTTGAAAATGGCTCAACACGTCATCTGCTTTTTTAAATCAGCCCTGAATAGGCAGGACCAATGCTGACGTCTGCTAAAATCTACAAAATGTGTCAAAATACTATCAACACAACTTTGTGTTTTTTGACACTTCTATTTTTGCAGTGTACAATAGTTAGTGCTCAACACTGGGCTCCTAATTTCGGGCTCAAAATCTCAAGCCGTTCATACAAACTGAAAACTGTCCCATCAAGTTATCAGAGCATCAACATTGGAATCATTAAAATATGATTGTTGTTGCATTACAAAAGGAAGGAGGTTATAAAATGATGATGCAGTGAAACAATAACGACACTGTGGTTTTCTCAAAGATTATACAGTAACACTTTATCTTACAGGTCCTGTAGTTAGCAAATTAATCAATGTGTAACAGTAACGTTTCAGCAACACTCCTGGAAATGGCTCTGTAACTTATTATTTATAGAAATAAATGCCAATGTAACCTGTAGAGCCTATTTTTGAGATACAGGGTCAGCTGAAAATGCATATTTGTCAACAGGAAAGCATACAATTCAATGAATGCAGACTGAATTTTTTTAAATAACCAATGATTCATGAATTAAAATGTACTTTGTTTTAAAATGGCCTTTTCTTGTGAAGAAATATTTAACTAACTGAGAGGAAATTACATATTTTAGTTACCACAGTTCATTAAGTACATTTCAACATCAGATCAGTTGTTTCAACATCAGATAAGGCATGGGACGATAGGAAAATTTTATGTCATGATTATCTTGGCCAAAATAATTGCGATAAATGATATGATCCCAATAATCATAAAAAAATTAAAATTCTCTTAAAATGGCACTGAGACATACTGGAATCACTTTACCATATATTTTGTTAAGAAAGTGCATCATAGTACACATATCTTTTTTGTGAACATCCTTTATTAGTGAAAAACAAACAAGGACAGATTCAGACTCTCGCCAACACTCAGCAGGTAATTACAAAGGGAGAAAAAGATAGTTCGATAAAAAGAGTCTACGTATCAACCTGACATCCAAACACTCACAGTCCAAGCCTTCAGCCATGGTGTCAAATGACTGGAAAGATGCGGGTTCCCCATTGTGGCAAATGTCAATTCAAAATAAATCAGGAAATCAATAGGACTGTACGTCACTGAGCTAGACAGCTTTTCCCAGTGCTGGAAGTTTGTCTGATAACAAACTTCCAGTATGCTTACAGAGAAGGACACTCTACATGCACAGCTTTTGTGCAAATGACAGATGACTGGTACAGAGATCTGGACAACAAAATGATATGTGGACCAGTCCCAGCATTTGATGTTTTTGACCACAATCTTCTTCTTGAAAAGCTTGAGTGTTATGGATTTAGACCATTTGCAGTTGCCTGGATGGAAAGCTATCTGGTAAATAGATCGCAGAGAGTCTTCTTTAATGGAGGTTACTCAGATAGCGTGTCTTTGAAATGTGGAGTTCCGCAAGGGAGCTGCCTAGGCCCACTTATGTATACCATTTTTACCATTGACTTACCTCTTGTACTAAAAATGCTAAATTAACTATGTATGCAGATGACACTACTGTACATGCATCAGCAACAACATCTGCTGATTTGACTGACATCTTGAACAGGGAGCTAGATATTATTGGAAAGTGGATTCTTGAAAACAAACTGATACTTAACATATCCAAAACAAAACATAGTATTTGGTTCAAATCATTCTCTAAGGCGAGAGTCAGAGCTTAAACTCTTTAGGGGAAACACTGCTATGTGCACGACATACAAAATATAGTCTACAAAGCTGACATCTTAACACTCGTTTTTGTAGTTACTTTAAGCTTATTACTCAATACAAGGCTCAGCTTAAAAACGAACTGAAGAAAATGTCACAAGCAAGCAGCCAGACCTCCTGCACTCATTCACAAATCACACAACATCAACAGGTGACTGAACAACCACTCAATTTAAAAAACGGGATCATGAGTGAGTCCAGACAGCTCACTGTAACTTCAACAAGCAAACTACCTACATTATATGATCTCTGCTGCATTCTTGTTAGGAGATAAATTCACACAATAGCCACACAGAGAGATACTTAACCATCAGAGATGAAATTAGCGACCAAAGAGACAGAGAGAGAGAAGCTGTATCTGACTCATGTTATCTGATGTCTTCTTCTTTCTTTCATGGAGATGAACTATCTAAACTTATCACAAAAAGTAAGGAAATTTGTGTTTGGTAGATTATTTCTTTGTTGTAACAATGCTTATTGGCAATGAATCTTATACTGTTGGAAAGCCTGTTTATTTCCCTTTTAAATGGTGCCACATTTGTAAGGGACATGCATTTGTGGGATGAGCAGCAGAGCTGAGTATGTGGGTTGCGCCCATGAAAAATTTGCCAAATCTTCTCTGCCAATGCCAAACAGCTTATTTTGCTGTTGCTATTGACTCTTGTTTGGATCTTCTGGTACTCCCAGGTGCTGCCAATCAGGTGCCAATCAGGTTATATAAAAAAATCAGTCTGCATTTGTTGAATTGTATGCTTTCCTATAGACAAATATGCATTTTCAGCTGACCCTGTAACGTTGTGTCAAAAATAGTCTCTACAGGTTACATTGGCATTTTTTCCTATTAATAATAAGTTATAGAGCCATTTCCAGGAGTGTTGCTAAAACGTTACTGTTACAAATCAATTCCTTTGGGATCTATGAGACCTAAAGCGTCACTGTAAAATCGTAAAAGCGGCGTGCTTATTTTCAAAAAACATTAGGATGTCACGATGTTATTGTATCTCAATTCAGCCGCGGTTGCCATGGAAATGATCAATCTGTCAAAACCTGTAACTCAGAGCTCCCTGAAGACGCCCATCACCTACAGGAGTATATTAAACTTCAAACACAGAAACGGTGAGTACATACCAGCGTTGTTCATCTGTTTTCTACTTGGACTTGATGGTCTGCAGGTTAGAGCATCAACAAGAAAATTTAAGTTTAGTTTGGTGCGAGTGCGTTTGATTTGCGATTTTTATTTAGAAATAAACATTTGCTGGTCCTGTCAGGTGTTCATAACTCTCACTTGTAGCTTCAAAATTCAAAATAATATCAGAAAAGCCAAACTTAAAGCTGATGCCAAATTGTTTAGCGTTATCATTTACACTAATATTTCTCAAATAACTAAGTATGTGCTTATTAATAAATTCAGCTAACTATGTTAATATATAGTTAACGAAAAGTTAATTGCAGTTATTCAGAAAATGCAGAACATAAAAGCACAAAGAAGTATGGTTTTTCAGAGTTGCACAGTCTGACTGGATTATCTCTGATCAGTTTGTTTATACATGTGTCTGAGTAATAAGTTTTATGTAACTGTCTATGATTGACATTCACTTCTAGCAGTGTATTGTTTTTAATTTGTGTTAACTTTGCTGTTTTCTGTGTTTTTATTTTATGATGATAGATGGAGGAATATCTAGCAGAGGAGAATACAAACAGCAGCAACAAAATGAGCTCATCAGCAGAGGTAAGAGCCAGACAACAAACCTCGTCGTGAGATGATTAATGGGAGAGGAAAGAAGAAAAAACAAAGTTCTGATACACAAATCTGTTTTCAGTTTTTGACTTTTTCTCTAATCTTTGATTTTTGGTGAAATATTGGATCATTTGAACATTTATTGAAATGCAACCATGTAAGAAGTTTAGAGGGAAAAATCACTATTTGGTGGAGCTGTTAACAACTCATAGACATCTGAAATGAGACCCCGACTACACACTGCTTTTTGTAAGACATCAAAAGCCAAAAAGGTTGGAAACCACTGGTTTCGTCTTTAACAATGCTTGCATTTTAAAAGCTTTTTATATTATCCATTGTGTCAAATCTTCATCTGAAAAGTAACTAAAGCTGTCAAATAAATGTAGCGGAGTAGAAAGTAGAAAGTAGCATCAAATGGAAATATTCAAGTACAGTACAAGTACCTCCCAAAATGTACTTAAGTACAGTACTTGAGTAAATGTACTTAAGTATAATTTCTACTTTCCACCACTAACATTATACAACACTTATTTCAGTTGGAAGGGATCTCTAAAAATGTATATGTGTATAGTTTTGGTCACTCTTTTAAATCAAGGCTCAAGGTGTATTAAATTGCCTGTAACCATAGCCACAGTTTTGATGCTTCAGGCTCTGTTAGCAGTTAACTGACAGGTGAAACTAACCTAACCATGTGTTAAACTGACAACAAGCATATGTAAACACATAGAGAACGATTTAAACACAGTGTCTCTTTCTTCTTTTGGTAAGTGGCCATGGTGTAAAAGCCATACAGCACTCACAGGTGTTTAGTAATAGCAAACTATTGGTTTCACAAAGGAAATGCCTTCTTCACCTCTACCTCGTCCATGTATTCATACATCAGGACACTTCTTCTTGTATCAATTCTACTATTTAATACATTCTTACACTCCTTCTGTCTTTCTCTTTCTTTCGTTTTGTATAATAGAAACAGACGAGCAAAAACCTAGCCGGACCCCATGGCGAGAGTGAGGAGAGTTTCATAGGAGGACAAATGGATCCACATCATTGTGCTGACACTGTGGAGAAAACACACCACTGTGACCAGTGTCAGAAGAGCTTCTCTTCCTCATCATATTTGAAGTGTCATCAGCGTATCCACACTGGAGAAAAACCTTACACCTGTGACCAGTGTCAGAAGAGCTTCTCTTCCTCATCATATTTGAAGTGTCATCAGCGTATCCACACTGGAGAAAAACCTTACACCTGTGACCAGTGTGGTAGGAGTTTCACTCAACTTGGAAATTTAAAGGACCATCTGCGCACTCACACTGGAGAAAAGCCTTACACCTGTGACCAGTGTGGTAAAAGTTTCACTCAAACTAGAAATTTAAAAGACCATTTACGCACTCACACTGGAGAAAAGCCTTACACCTGTGACCAGTGTCAGAAGAGCTTCTCTTCCTCAAGAAATTTAAAGCATCATCAGGGTATCCACACTCTTGAAAATCCTTACACCTGTGACCAGTGTGGTAAGAGTTTCACTCAATCTGGATATTTAAAGAAGCATCTGCGCACTCACACTGGAGAAAAGCCTTACACCTGTGACCAGTGTGGTAAGAGTTTCACTCAATCTGGACATTTAAAGAAGCATCTGCACACTCACACTGGAGAAAAACCGTACCTCTGTGACCAGTGTGGTAGGAGTTTCACTCAATCTGGACATTTAATGGAGCATCTGCGCACTCACACTGGAGAAAAGCCTTACACCTGTGACCAGTGTCAGAAGAGCTTCTCTTCCTCAGCATATTTGAAGCATCATCAGCATATCCACACTGGTGTAAGAGCCATACAGCACTCACAGGTGTTTAGTAACTATTGGTTTAACAACGGAAATGCCTTCTTCACCTCTACCTTGTCCATTTATTCATACATCAGGACACTTCTTCTTGTATCAGTTCCACTATTTAATACATTCTTACACTCCTTATGTCTTTCTCTTTCTTTCGTTTTGTATAATAGAAACAGACGAGCAAAAACCTAGCCGGACCCCATGGTGAGAGTGAGGAGAGTTTCATAGGAGGACAAATGGATCCACATCAGCGTGCCGACACTGTGGAGAAAACACACCACTGTGACAAGTGTCAGAAGAGCTTCTCTTCCTCATCATATTTGAAGTGTCATCAGCGTATCCACACTGGAGAAAAACCGTACCTCTGTGACCAGTGTGGTAAGAGTTTCATTCTATCTGGACAATTACAGAAACATCTGCGTACTCACACTGGAGAAAATCCTCACACCTGTGACCAGTGTGGTAAGAGTTTCACTCAATCTGGATATTTAAAGAAGTATCTGCACACTCACACTGGAGAAAATCCTCACACCTGTGACCAGTGCAGTAAGAGTTTCACTGTATTTGTACATTTAAAGGACCATCAACACACTTACACTGTGTAGAGAGTGCACCTGAACTGTCTGGGTCTCTTAGCTGTTAAAAAATGACACGTGATTTGTAAAACTTGTCATGAAAATATTTCAATAATATTCATATGCATGCAACTTGAGTTGTGAAATTTTTATTGTTGCTTTACTCCTGCTGTCAAAGCTACATCAGCAAATACACAACAGATACACACAAGTACAAAGCTCACTGGAAAACAAGGTATCATCACTGGCAGGGTTGGGGGTTCGATTCCCAAACTAAAGATCGTTTCAAGGTTCAAGGTTCAGTTTTATTGTCATTATACAAAACAGTATTGCACAATTAAATGAAGCTGTAGCCAACTCCTCACTACATGCACAGAAAATGTATGAACAAATATTAAAATATTTGAAAGTGGAATAGAATAAAACAAGAAAAAATGCAATAAATATAGCAGAGTATATAAAAGTTGCACTAAGAAATTTAAAAAAGGATAAACTATATTATATTTACATACATACACATAGTTACATGCAGTCCAGACAGTATTTGAACTTTAAGGGTTCAAACATAATTGGACAGATAAAGTCAAACAAAATCATCATATCTAATATTTTGTGGGAAATTCTTTGCAGTCAGTGACTTCCTGAAGTCTTGGACACAAAGACATCAGCAGACACTTTGTATCTTCCCTCTGTACAGTATATATATTATTTCTTACAATGTGTGCCAAATCAATGTAATTTGCAAGTTATCGTGCAAGAAAATTTACTTGAGGTAGGTACTAATGTGCATAAGTGTGCATAACGTACATTTCTACTAAAAACTGCAAGTTCTGCTCTGTGTAAAGGAGCTTTGATCAATTCCACAGAGAAGTACTGGAGTATATTCTTTTATATAGCAGACTGTATGGAGCCTATAGTGTGCCGGCATCCTTATAATTCAATTTATTCATCATTATGGATTGATTAGCAGTTTCCATAGGCTATCTTTAATTAAATTATTTTGTTGTATTCAAATGAGAAGCTACTTACATAATAATAATATAGCAAGTTAAAACAAGTAAACTTAAAGATATACAATAGGTTCACAATTTTTCAAGTCTGTCCTAAAACAATAGTCAGGAGGTTTTCCTCGCTGTAATCATTCCTCCTCTTCATACTGGCTATTAAAAGATCCTCTTCAAATGTGCTTTCAATGTAAGTGATGGGCGGCAAAATCCAAAGCTTATATGAGGCTTCAGCAGTCTGAGGTTATATCAAGTTGATATCTGCCACATTTATAGTCTTCTTAGCATCAAATTCCCACTTTGTGTTTCTCTGTTGAGCTGCAGTGGAAGTATAGTGAAAAAAGGGACTTTGGCACTGAAAAGACTGTAACATTGAAAGATATCTACTTGATTTGACTCATATGGACGGCCTTCCTTCAGTTTTATAACCGAAAACTGTATAAATCAAGTAGACACCTGCTTCATTTACTTATAATAGCATCTAACACAATATGCAGGTCAAAGCATGGAGGCAACATGTGGGTGTGCAGTGGTGTGACATGTTGGTTTTGGTCAAGATCACCTACCTGACAGTAAGAAAAGGTACAAAGTAGATCAGTCACATATATGAGGTGTGCAAATCAGAGGTTTTATCCTACTTGCTGGTTAAAATTGGCTCATAATGCAACTCATTTGACCAGGGGGAGGCACCATTGTTTAACCAATGTTCAGGTCTGTCTGTGAGAGAAGCTTAGGGAAGCAATAAAGAGTGGAAAGATGAGAACTCCCGCAACACTTGTAGTATGAGGAACAACTTTATTAGTTGACTGACGCGTTTCAGCTTGTGGTCTTCATCAGGGTCATCCATGGAGTGTAGTATGGTAACTTCCACAAAGCCTGACAAAACAGGGACTGAAATAAAAGCAATGGTCCCAGGTTTTACTCATGGACTAGAAAAGAAATTGATGAGAACAGACTCACCCTCTCCTGGTGTGTGTTTGTGGTTCTCTCGCTCGCTTCTCTCCCTGTCGCTTTCCTTAATGGCTGAGCAGCAACTGTGACAATATAAAAGTTATTACTGATGAATCATTAACACTAACTACTAACTTTGAAATCCTGCTTTGTGAAATACCCCTAGTTTTCCCACATGTTGATCAAACAATCACAACAACAACAATTAGAACTTTAGTTGTCCTTCAAATGAAGGCCTTGATCCCCCCTGGGAGGCTGCCTCTTGCTGGCCTTGCCACTGGCCACCCTCCAGTGTACCATCCTGCAAGTTTCTGCTGGCACTTCTGCAAAATTTTGTTAGTCTGGTGCCCCCCACTCAGATTAGCTGACTCTCCAGGTTTGCCTGTCATCATCATCAGTCTCCTCATCACTAATAAGGCATGCAGGGACGTCTTTCAAAAACCTGCAGTCCTCCTCATTAAGCACTTGATCTGTCACAGCTTTGCGTGCATTCAGAAGCTGACAAGAAAACAAATGTTCAAGGAACATTGCACTTGCGTCTTTGTGATTGCGAGTGGCAAGTGTTAGGTTGATGTGATTACCTATGTGGTGAAGACACAGGTATTTATAAATATTCTCAGCAATGTTTTGTTTTTGTTGTTGTTTTTTACACATTTATAAGCCTAATTTTATACAGTGCGTTTTATTTAAGTATTATCAGCTTTTTTTTTTTTTTTTTTTTTTTTTTACAATTTTATAAGCCTAATTTTATTTCCCCCAATGGCTGGTATATTATGAAACCATTATGAATTCCTCCCCCTGGTAAACGTTCATTTTAATTACATATGGAAAATAGCAAAAAATAGAGAACAATCTTGAATCCATTTTATAGCAATAGATCTATTGTAAGAATTGATTTTTGATTTTTGTTTGTTTTTTTTCTGTTTTGTTTTTTTTTTTTAACTTTTGAGGGTGTTTGCAATAATTCCTACTTTATGTTTTATGTACTTATCTATCTAATATCAACTGTACAAACAACTCCTTACTGTTTTGGTTGAACGAGATCGCTGGCTGCCATGTTGGCTCTCTCTCATCCAATCACAAGTTGTGTTATTGGGTGGTGAACTGCGCGCAAAGAGCTGAACCAATGACTGTTGCAAAATGGCGTATCGCCGATTTACAAACGTCATGAAGGACCTATTTCGCCCCCTGAGCATTTAGAAATCTACTGAAACATGGACGCGACCTTCAGAGAGTAAATAATATGTCAAGATAGTTATCTGAAGTTTACTGAGTTACGTAAAGACATGTTCCTACATCCTGAGCACTTTACCATTGGAGCAAGCGCATATTACGCATATAGTGAAACGTGATTTATCCTGTATTATGTTTTATTCTGTTGTTTTCCATAAAAAAAAAAATCAACAACCCATAAAAACAAACCAAGAAACAAGTTTTGATTTTAAAAAAATGTAAATAGTTCTGTTTTACTGTGTAGCAGAGATTTTATGAATAGAGATTTCATTTAATTTTTGTTTGTTCTTCATCTGAGGCCTTGAGCTACGAATGTGAAGATAGTAATCATTTGCACATAGTTTGTTTTTGTGGAAAATGGATAAAATGTTGAAAAAATTCAAATGCCGTTTTACTTTTTCTTTTTGACTTCATGGTCTCATAACTTGTTATTATGTCATGTGATATCACTGCAGCATACATATTGAAATAGCTCATGTGCTGAAAAAATTACACCAGTTACTTGCTTGTAACTTACAGTACTGAATTTATACAAATGGCTATATATTAAGACAGTCAAGGCACCAGCAATGGGAAACAAAATGACCCAGACACCAGACTCACTTTTTTCAGAACCTCCAAGAGTCCGCTGCTTGGGGGGCACCACAAATACAAAACTTTGGAATTCGTGAATATATTTACACCTTTACTTATTCTTTGGTATCCTTTGAACAGCACTGTGATGCCAAAATAGTAAGACAAAAGTCTAACTTTACACTGCAATGAAGCATGCAAACAAGACAGTATTTCAATTAACTTGTTCTGCTTTGCATCCACCACAAAATGTTTGTTTTATTCAAGACACCCAACAATAGTGATTTCAGTCACTAGATTTAATCACTGGAATACATCAAGTCAATGGTTTGTAAGTATAAAAACAGTAAATCACAATTTACAATACACTTGGAAAACTATTGGTGCGTTAAAAAATGTTACATCTGGGTGATGTGTTTACTGTTTGGTTAAAACGATCACTATAACATTACAAACATCACATTTCAAGCATTTCAATTCTCAGGAATGAAATGAAAGGCTTTATTTTGAAGAAAATGATAAATAACACTGAGCTACGGTTGCACCAGGTCATTACAGTCTTGCAATACACTTAAAATCACACTAGATGGAGCCAAAGACTGTGATGGTAGATGTCTCCTTGGCTGAATGCCATATTTACTCTGATTTTTATGTTTTTATTGTCTTGTTTAATTGATTAGTCAATTGGTCTATAAAATGTCAGAAAATAGTGAAAAATGTCGATCACTCTTTCCCAAAGCCCATGATGCAACTTAAAATGTCTTGTTTTGTCACGACCAACAGTCCACAACCCAAAGACATTAAATTAAATATCATAGAGGCTAATGAATCCAGAAAATATTCTCATTTAAGAAGTTGGAACCAGGAGAGTTTAGCATTTTTTCTTTATGAAATGACTCCAAACCATTGATCAATTATTAGAATAGTTGCAGATTAATTTTCTGTCGATCGACGAATCGTTGGAGCCCTAATTCCTCCATATATAAGTGTTACCTTAAAGTAAAAGAAAACAGTAAAATCCTGTACATCTGATCTGCTTCATTCTACAATGTTTTTGGCCAGGGATTAATTACTAAATGGAGAGCACAAAATAGTTATATTAAGTTAAATTAGTTTTTTTTTTTCTCCATGGCATTAGGTAGTAATACGTATTTAATACATGTAGTTACATAATCAGAATGTGCAAGGTGGATACATGATGAATGCATTTATTGTATCAATAATCTTGTTCATCTGTTGTTTCTTTGAATTTTAGTAAACGATTGTGAGCATATAACGTGTCCAAAAAGGTGATGTAAATTATGAGATGGTACTCTGAATATTATGTTTTGATCACTTTATGTGAGAGCCATTGAGTCCAGTGTCCACAATTCATTTTTTATTTATTCATTTCTTTAATGAGCAAGTTTTGTTTTTAAATGCTAAATCTGGCCTGCTCGGGCCAAAACATATCTGATAAATGAGTTGCATGAGATTTATTACGGGGCCAATGTTTAAAGGGAAATTACTAAATGGAGAGCACAAATTAGTTATTTCTTTCTCAATGGTTCAGTATGAAAACATTGCTAATATATCAATATGAAGAATTAGATTTATCATGAGAAGAAGCCTATGATCTATAATTTCATTGCGACTTTGAATAAATATGGATTATTATGGGGGGAGGGAGGAGGGGAGGTGGGTACGTGTCGGGGGCGCGCACTACACCGTCGTGACGTCACAGGAGCGCCCGAGCCGTGGGGAAGCCACCAGTGGTAGAGCTGGCAAAGACGGAAAAGAGGGAAAGATAGACAGAAGAGATAGACAGCAGAGAGAGAGACAGACACAGACGAAAGGGAGCGTTTCACCTCGGCTGACCGACTGTTACGTTACGAAGCGTCAATTAAAGGTTTGACAGCGGCGGAATAACTGAAGAGGATATGTGACTGGCCCTTTTTCTTCTTCTTCTTCTTCTTCTTCTTCTCACACAGAGCGTATTTCACAACCGAGGGGCAGCAGTAACGTTACTGCTTGAAGTGAACCCAGCCGCAGTGAGTATTGTTGAACTTCAGTATGAGTGTGTGCGTGTACACATGCATGTATCATTACATAGGCTACGTATGTGTGTGCGCGTATGTGTGTGTGTATGTGCGTGTGCGTGTGTGTGTGTGTGCGTCTCATGTTGGGCACTTCTCGTCCTACCTCACATGTCACTGTTTTGTGTGGCTCGTTGTTGCAGCCGGGAACATCAGCAATAACATAATTAAAATTTGATGCCTACTTTGAGGTACAGCAGTTTCAGGTCAGCTGTTACATTAGAGCAGTACTCGATGTTTTGTCCAGACTGTCATTACGATACATTTTGTTTTTTGTTATTTTGTTTGCAGGCGACAATACAGCAACGCTTCCCCCCGTTGTGTTCAATAAACCATTATAGCTGTACAGCCCGAGGCTTTCCCGGGAATAGCAGGCTAATAACACTATGTCTCGTCTCTGTACCTCTAAATGCGATTATCAATCTGTTCACTGTGTTGCGGGCGGCAGATGAAGTGCTGCTGACAGCCGTGTGTATTCTCAGAGCCACATAATTGCCATCATATTCCTATAATATTCTTTTACAGCCCCAATTGAGTGACCTTATTCTGCTTTATGGTAGGTTTATGTCCTGTGGTATCGTCATAATATGCCTTTAGGGGCTTCAAGTGAGCCTTTGTTGCTCAAGTTTAGTTTTCATCTCTTGCCATAATGGAGTCTTTTTAGTTGTGTTGTGAAGGGGTCTATAAAGTTCTCTCTCTTTTGAACTGTTTCAGGCCTTTTTTTTTGTATATAAATGATGTTTTAAATGCTGCCATGTTTGCACTGGACTGTCAACAGCCACGTCTTTCCCAGCTGTCAGACAGCAAGCATAGCCACTCGGTCGAAAAAAAAAAAGAATGACATCGTGTGTTTTGCAATGCTCAAGGGGGGGAGAGAGAGAGAGAGGGAGAGAGAGAGAGAGAGAGGGAAAGGGTGTGCTGGGAAGGGGGTGTACTGAAGGGGGGGGGGGGGGGGGGGTGGAAGGGTGGTGGTGGTGGGTGGTGGGTGGAGGGGGGGACGCCGTGATTTCCTCCGTGTTCCGCCCACAGCTCCATGTCTTTGCACCGCCCCTCCTCTGGGAACAGCGAGTCAGAGCTGCTTCCTTCCACCGGCTACTGTAAACACTGGACATTTTTAAATGTCCTCTCATGCTATTGGGAACCTCTACTGTTTTAGAATGTATTTTAATATTATTTTTAAACTTAGCATGGCCTGGCCCTGTATATCTTTCTGAACTTTTGATCCCCCAGTGAACCTTTCTGCACTGAGAGCCCTCTGACTCCTCTGCCTCCAGGCTCAACATCAAAGGTAAAAACTTTTGCCTTAAGGTCTCAAGACCGTGGAACAACACGAGGAACGTACCCTGACAAAGACAGTGGCTCGTTTAAATCACTTCCCAGAACTCCCTTTTATCTCAAGACCATCGAATCTTCGGCGCCTGGTTTGTTATTTATTTCTTTTATTCAAGTAGTTTTATCACTTTGCCAGGGGTAGGAGTTATTTCTATCACCTCATTGTTTAAAGATAGATGGATAGATTTTTTCAGGGGATGCTGAGGTCACCTTCTCAACTCACTTCATCCTTATTTAACCCGGCAAGCCGACTGTATGAGCACATTCCTCTTTACATGACCAGCCTGGGGGAGTCACACTCTCACTTCCATTAACTACTACACACTCCTGAATTAGTTTTGTGCTTCCCTGCCTTAGTGTTAATTGTCAAGTCTCAACGGTACATTTTTCATATTTGTTATGTAGGCGGCACACAGGATTAGATAAATGTGTGTGTGCATGTGGATCGCATTGGTGTACTTTTTGTGCATCAACGTGGATGGTGTGTGTGCGTCTTTTAGTCCGTATGGGTGTGTGTTAACTCCTGATTGTATGTGCGTTTTGTTTGCCCATCCTGCACCTCCGATTAATTTCCTGAGGTACACAATAGACTGGAGCTGATGCTATCGGCCTCTTATCAGTGTTGCGCTTTCCAGTGTCTCAGCCATGTTATATGTCTTATCGCTGATTGGACCAGTGGCACACAGTGAAGTTACAAGTAGCACAGTCACGCTGGTGAGGCAAAATCCGTATCTGGCTCAGACATCTTCTGCCTAACACATTATTCAGTGTCACAGACTGCTAATATATATATTTTTTCCTCCCAAGTGTAATTGGTTTGCTCAGTTAATTGAAAAAACTCCAGTGCAGTTTGGGCAATTCCAATATCCTGTGTGCAGGATTAGTTCATTTTTCTACTTCAAGGAAAGATGTTGCACGTGGTCTGAGAAAGGCCAAACTGTCTGAACCACAAATCAAGTTTTACAAGTGAGAAAAACTTTTTTAATGATTGCAAATGATTTTTTTTTTATCACATAATTTCCAGGAATAGGTCCTGTCTCTACATGTCTTGCAATTCAGTTAAAAATGCATAAAGCAGTTGACAGCTGCTATTATGATTTGTCATCAATATCATGCCCTGACATGGAGACAATATCTTGTGTGAAACTATGCCAAACCACTAATGATATATTACTTTAACCCAATGGCGGCATTTGATGAGTTATGCATTCCACAGCAGCACAAAATAGTTCCTAGTAAACCTAAATGAATCATAAACAAGTGAGAAATTGTGCTGTGAGTGACCTCGACAACACATGAGCTGCTGCATAGTTTTGCTTTTGTCTTGTATTTAATATGAAGTAACAGTAATACTATTGAGGAGCAAATAGCTGTCTGATTTCAGATGCATTGGCCTGATAAAGCGTCAGTAAAGCTGAATGTGGTGAACGGCGGGTCATCACTGTAAATCTTCAGAAGGCGTAGGTGCAGAACAAGTACCGCTCTCCCCTTCAGCAGGGCTGTTGAGATGATTTTCAGTGAGATGTGTAGACAGCACCAGTGAGTCCTTTCCAGCCACATCATATCACAATGAGCCTGACAGGAACAGAGAGTAATGGAGAACGATAATATTCAGCATTAATATAATGTGTTTTTATGAGCCCCGATCCCCAGGCGATAGACGAACTTTGTCAAATTCAGCTCCCCCGCTCTGAAACACCAGCTGGCTAAGTATAGGTTGAGTGGTGTGTGTGTGTGCGCATTTTGTATTGTGCGGTGTGATAGACGGATGTGTGGTTGTCACATAAATAGAACAGGCTGAACACCTTCAGGAATGCTGATGGAGAAAAAGAGAGGCACTGAGCGTAAGTGACAGCATCTGGGAGACAAGTGGGAGTCAGAGAGGGAAAGAAGCAATTAGAGGTAGGAGACAGCACAATGGGAAGAAGAAAATAAGGAATACAGGTGGAAGTATTTGAATCAAACATCGTCCATCTCTCATATTAGAACCTTCTGTGTAAAGAGGACTTAGTGCTGCTACCCGTCATATCTGAAAAGCTCCATGGTTACCTCTGTGTCTTTTGTTATGAGTTTTGAGTTTTCTAAGTCTGTTTTCTGCTGCGCCACCACATATTGGATATCTGCACAAGTACAGTTACTTTGGCATTCAACCATGGAGACTTTCTTGGTAGCCCAGTGTGATATTCTAGGATTTTATGAGGTTTAAGACAACATTGTGTGTGTGTGTGTGTGTGTGTGTGAGGAGGAAGGAGTGTGTTGAGGAAAGATGACACAAGCAACATGTTTGTTACTGCAGGAACAGTCCAGGGAGGTAGTGGATGGAATACAGGGCGTTGTGTGTATCGGTGTTTCCTGTATTATGTCAAATGCAGAATGCCAAAAGTACCAGGATGTCCTACTATATCCGGTCACATTTTATTGTTTGCAAGCCAGCTTGCTTTTCTGGCTATCCTGACCCACAATCCTCTGTGCAGTGGAAGATGCGTCACATTGACTGAGCCGCCGAGAGAGAACAGACCAATGACGACGCACTGACACAGAAGCCGCAACGACAGATGAAGTAGTACGTCCCAGTTGTATGTATGTAGCATGCATACTGTGTGCAAAAGTACGTACTTTGTAAGGGCAGCTGCAGTACGTACTAAAGGTAAAAAGTAGAAGTATGAGATTTGGACGCAGCATCAGTCTTATAGGGCTGGCCCCGCTGTTGCAATGCAGCCAAAAAGCAGCGAAGCTTTCAGTTATAGATGCTCCAGTCAGGTTTTTCCTTACAATCCTGATTTTGCAACAGTGAAATTAGTCTATTTTAGTTTAATTAGCGTATTGATCTCTTTAGAGCTGAAACCATAAGTCGATTAATTGATTCACAGGAAATTACTCTGCTGCAATTTTGATAATTGTTAAGACTCTCTTTTAAGTAATAATAAATAAATGGCAAAAAACCCCTCCCTGGTTCCAGCCTCTCAATCATGAATATATTCTAGTTTTCTTTGTCTCCTGTGATAATAAACTGAAAATCTTGGATTTTTGGACTTGTTGGTCAGACAAAACAAGACATTTGAAAATGTCACCTTGGAAAATTGTGATGAACATTTTTTGATCAAATGATAAATCGAGAAAATAATCTGTAAATGAATTGATAACGGCAATAAATGTTAGTTGCAGCACTAGATCTGATCACAACTGCCATAATTTATTTTACCAAGAAATCCTATATATGCACAGTGGCATATTAAGTAGCATTGCACGACAAACATGCCATCTACTCACTAGCTTTTCTGGAGCTTTCAACTGCAGCAAACATCTGCTAATGAAGATTGTGACATGTGGTTGAGAAAAAAGATTTTTTTTTTTCATCAAACTACTTTTTCCAAAACCAAGATTGAACTTTTATGAACCCGAATGTTTCAGTGTTTAACAGATGTTTCTTACAGTGGCACCATATTTCTTTTTCACTTTCACCTATGTGTGAAAATGAGAGAGGGATGCTGCCCTGTTGACAGACGGGTCGAGGACAGTCATATGCTGGTGTTTGCTGGATCTCATGATGTCTACTGCGTCAGAGGTGTGTGTGTGTGTGTGTGTGTGTGTGTGTGTGTGTATGTGTGTTACCAGTCCTCCTCACTTGAAAGTGCAGATTCAGTGTGGTGGCTTCATGTGAAACTCTGCGCTCAAGGTTATTATTTGTATCTGACTCTCAGTTCTGTTTGCGGTCCCTCACCCCCGCCACCCTCTCAGGGTCTGAAAACACCACAAATAAATTTTATTGATGTGACCTACAAAACTTTTGAAAACACTTCATGGTGTGTTGTGGTTTCCATGAGCTCCTCAAGCCAATAAAAATAAAAAGTCTAAGTGTGTGTTTAGCCATGTGATAGATGATAATGTGTCAAGAGTGTACCCCGCCTCTTGTCTGATGCATGCTGGGACATGGTCCAGCTCCCTTTGACCCAGATGGATAGAAGTTGATGAATGTGTGTATTTTAACTTGTTGTACATGTAGCTTGAGCTGGTACAGCAAATTTGTAGTTTGTGTGTCAACAAGATCTTGTATCTCTTTCAGACTGAAGCAATGACCCAGGTAAAATAAAGCTAATGCTAAATTATGGTATTTTGAATGTTGCTGTGAATCTCCACTGGGAAAAATCAGAGCGGGTGCATTTTCTTTTCTACAACCTTTCACAAGAGAGGGGTAAGTCATGGCTGAAAAAGAGCCTTGTGTGTGCTCTATAAATGAGTAAATGAAGGCTTAAAAAAAGCTAGACGTACATTATTTTTTTGCATCACAGGGAGAATTGGGACACGAGCATGTACATTATCTACAGGTCAGCAGGTCCACAGGGGAGGAGGAGGAATGCCCCGAACACACACACACACTCTCTCTGTCTGTCTCTGCAGTCTCATGTTGGCTTCAAATGAAGCATTAGATGTGTGTGTGTTGTTAGTGACATGATCACTCATGGCTACTCATGTGTGTCCGTCTGTGTGCATCTGTCATATATCTACTGTATACAGTATGTATGTGTGTCGTTTGACTGATTGTGCAGATCTGCACAGTTGTTTGTGTGTGTGTGTGTGTAGCTGTGTGCTAGAGGCAGGGTCCTGGCCTGTATCTATCCAGGTGTGTGTTTTTGGCCTCAGGGGAGATAGAGCAGATGGTCCCTGCTTCTGTTTAAGTGTATGTGTGTGTGGTTGTAAGTGACTGGCTGTCAGAAGCATCTCCCCGGCCAAAGATCTGTGCGCTGCTTAACATTTATTGGAAAGATACACTTCTGCAGGTCTGGGTCAGGTCCCTAAGTAGAGGTGCGGGGAGATAAAACTTGTAATTTTTTTCCCCCCACCCATATTCTGCCTCTAATTGGCTCTGACCCTGATTTTACCCTTACCATCTCACTTCTCATACCTAGACCTAACCAACCAATGAAGGCAATGAGTACTAGCCAATCAGAGGCAGAGTAGGGCAGGTCTTCGCAGAATGCGGGTGGGGAAAAAAATTAAGGCGATTAAAACAAGTCAACCAAAGGGTTGCACAGTTAAATGTTAACTATTGTATTTTTTTAACTATTGTTAAGAATTTGCAAGAGGCCGCGTGTCGAAGGAAAGATATTTCAGACAAATTACTCAACGAGAGATGTGGAATCTCAGCGAACAAGCAAAATATTTAAAAAAGGCTTCATATTTTAATGTAACCCATTCATGTTTGCCAAAGTAACTGTACCCATGTTTTTCTGTTCTGTTACTACAACAACTATTGAGAACGATGAACTGATGTGAATCTCGTCATCACATTCGTCATCGCAATCACGGTCTCTTGATTACTTTTGACTGTTATGTAATATAAGCAATACTGGAAATTGGCCTAGACACTTATGTAAACATTAAATTTAAGCTAAAGAGTGAACGTGAATGCAGCAGAAGAAAAAAAGTTTGAATTCCTAGATCACTGAGGTTACATGCATTAGTGCAGTATTAAGGAGTGTTAAAGTCAACAGCACAGTATGTAAACACTAGAGGGTAAATATTTCTGCACTCTATGAATTGTCATGTGTTGCAGAGAAGAAAGAAGCCAAATAGATTTTCATTCTTGTACGTGTGGTAAATTTGGGTCATTCTAGTAATGGGAGAGTGTGGATCAGATGGCCAGTGTCTGTCTACTGGCCTGAGGATGACATCACTGTCTCTTTGGATACCGGGACAAAGGACTGTTGGCCGGCTGCCTGTACATTTTAAAATTGCATTTTTTTTTTTTTAGAAAAAACTGACACAGTAACTGACTCCAGATATAGTGCATGAGGCTGCATATCATACTTTTTTATATATTTATCCAGCATTTCTGAGTATTAACACCAAAGTTTTTAAATGTCTGTCTAAATGTTGCTCTCCACCTTTCAAATGCTGCACTGTTAATCAAAGTGCATAGTGTACAGTGGGCAACAACCTTTGAGACATTTATTAGCAACATGTTTGAGCTCCTGTTTAAAAATCATGTGCCAAAGAGAATAGAAATATTACTGATATATACTGATTACTGTTTGAATGGAGTACACAGAAGGGCATGATGGTTAAAGAATGTCATGAAAAGTAGGAATGACATGTTTAATTATTTTTTCCAGCTGTGTTAATAATAAGGTGTCTTTGACCTGATTGACTTAATCAATTGTAATATTTAGAATATTTATATTACCCAACACACATGCACTGAAACACTATTAACAGGCTATAAAAGCGTGACACTATTTCATGGTGTGTCTGCTTTATATGATACGTAGCATTAGAGTTTACATTTCTGGCATCTACCGTTGCTAATCCTTCTATCCAGTGTGACTCATAATTAACAGGGATGGGACAGATGGGCCTTTATTTATCTTTTTTTTTATTTTATGTTTTCTTTCCACATTATTATTTCAAAATGAAATTGGATAAATAACAAGATTTAATTGACTACATTTAAAAAAAACCATGGATTATTCTATTTATAATATGTGTTATTCATACAGCAGGCAAAGTGATTATTAGCTTGTATGATAATAAGTCAACTGATTGAATCTTATCTGGAGTTTATTACAGCTTCAGGACAGTAACTTTGATGTAGTTGCCAGAGGTTTGGACAGAATGTGATCTGAAGAAGAGGGCGTAATGGGCGGTGGAGAGACAAAGCAGCCTGTGTGATCATATGAACTGACACATCGGGTGATGCTTGTGGCTGTGGCCGAGTTTGTGGAAGCCAATGCAACATGTTGTTGTGATTCTGCCCCCTTACTTTGAACTGAATGTGTTTACAGGTCAGTGAGTTTTGGTTATCCTTGATTGATTTTTGGCAAAGAGAGCAGATACAGCGCGGCATTCATGACCTAGATATGGAGAGAGTTGTGAGAGATGGAGGGTGGGGGGGGTGGTAGCAGTGTGCACAAACATGAGTAACCACCAATATGCATTTATGGTTTATAATATCAGTGTTTAAATGCATAGAAGTTGTAAATGATGTCCTTGCCATATGATATGATACTACAGTACTGTACATGCATCAGTATCGGGGAACACGCTCTGCCCTGTAAGCTCTTCTTTAACCTGATGTTAACCTACAAGAAGATTCATGGCAGTTTTACATCTGGCTGCTCAGTGTGCTATGAAGCTTGTCTGCTACACACGGGATACACTGATCTGAGACGCCGGATTGGCAGCAATGCCGGTACTGACCTTATTAAGCGGATCGGGTATTGGCAGACATGACTGATCCAGGTTAAATACAGTTTTCTTTGTCAATGTCATTATAACATCCAGTGTTCCCGCCATCCTCTATTATAGTCATTCAGTCATGGAAGGCTGCTGATTTAGTTTTACCTTTTACCTTAACAATATATACAGATTTACAGACCTTAAATCTGGAAAAAAGAGGTTTCAAAATAGGTATCAGAGGAGAAAAAGATGGATTGGTGCATCCCTACTAGAGCTGCAACAATTAATCTGCAACCATTTTGATGATTCATTGTAGAAAAATGCCAAAAACTTGCTGTTTTCAGCTTCTCAAATGTGATGATTTAATGCTTTTCTTTGAAATATTAAATTGAACATCTTTGGGTTTTGGACTGTTGGTCGGACAAAACAAGTCATCTGAAGATGGCACCTTTGACTCAGGGTAATTGTAACAGTCAGATCAATCGATTAATTGAGAGAGTCATCGGCAGATGAATCGATAATGTAAATAATTGAAAATAATTGTTAGTTGCAGCCCTAATCCCTACTAGACACACAGCTTGTAAGTACTGCGATGTGACGCTGCAGCAAACCGCTTTAGCCATGCTAGCCAGATGGGATGACAGCGTCAGTCTGCTGGTCTTTTTGTTGATATATCAATCATACTATCAAGTGCACATTGCCAGAGCCCAAAAGGATGTTTTTAAATTGTATTTAGTCTAAACAACAGTCTAAACAACAGTCAAAACACCCAAAGAGATTCAACTTCAATACATATGAATTGAAGAAAAGTAAGAAAATCATTGAATTTTCTTTTTTCGTCTCTACAACAGCGCACAAAGAAAATACTGTACACACAGACTTGAAACTAGTCTGTGTCACAAAAGTAGGTCAATCAAAACCATAACATGGTCAAAACCTACAATATGTCTGTTTTTCTGATCACTAAGTCTTTGTCTCTTTCTTCCTTTCTCTCCAGGTGATCCCATCATCCCCGAGCCTTGTGGATTAACTTGCTGCCTTCATCTAAAAGAATGCTGTATTGATTACTGCTTTCTAACAAAGCTCATGGATTACAGTGAGGGTGTTGGAAAGGCTTTGATCACAGCTATGTCAACACTGCATCAAGATATTTCAAGTCAAGAAGGAGTACAGTAGAAGACTGACAGGAGTTTGTGTTTTCAGCTTTTACTCTTTGCATTTCAGATTTTTTTTCTGGACATCAATTTTCAATTTATTGCTTCTACTGATCTCCTTGTGTAATTTTATGTTGTGAGCACACAGGCCCCTAACCACGTTTACTCTAGGGCTGTCTGTTTGTTCATGAGTATATCTCCCTGGACACCAGCTGACTCTCTGGACTGTTGTATCACCCCATACCTTTTGACCTTTTGCACCTGATACATCAATTTGATCCAGACACTCTTTTATTTCTACAGTATAAACCCCATATTCTCTCATCATGTACGGTAGCTCACGTTCCGTCTCCAAGCTGGATGTTGTTGGATCCAATGGTAACGGGTCAGTGTCCGGGAGTCCTGGCCGTTCCCCACGACTCCCTCGCTCCCCCCGCCTAGGACATCGGAGAAACAGCAGCAGCAGCTCCACCGGTGGACTTACTGGCTCCGGTAAAACCTTGTCCATGGAGAATATTCAGTCTCTTAATGCTGCCTACGCCACAGGCGGTCCTATGTATTTCACTGATACAGCTGAAGACCCAGTCGGCCTTGGGAGTCTTGGTAGTGGGCTGAATCCCTCGCTGCCCAAAAGCACCATGACGCTGGGCAGGGCCGGGGCCAGGGTTCCCTACGGGGTGCGAGCTGCCATCATGGGAAGCACTCCCAATATAAACAGTGGAGGTGGCGGTGCGGTTATGCCCAGTGATGCAATAGCATTCGGTGGGGAGATGCAAAGCCAGCCTGCACAGGCTGCCACTGTGCCCCACTCCATGAGACAGGTGAGGCACTGATTTGTCTTTGATTTTTTTCACTATTTTTATATCATTATTTCATTAAAGCTTATACTGCACGAAATTTGGTCATTTTGTCCCTCTGTTTGGGCAGTGTATGTCTAAGATCTATACCACTCTAGACAGATAAGCCCTAAGAGGGTTAGCTTATCTTACCATAAAGACTGGAAACAAGGGGAAACGGCTCTGACGAAAGGTAATAAAATCCACCTCTAAAACCCACTAATTGATGTGTTGATTCTTATTTGTGTAATTTTTACAAAAACATGTACAAAAAAGTGTAAAACTGTCAAATTGCAGTTTTATGGAAGCATTATGTGCTGGACTATTTCTTGGATAGGAGCTGTAACTTCTCTGCTGATTAAATGGCCACCTCATGGTGACAATAAGACTCCAGCCAAGAAATAGTGCAGCACATAACCCTCCATAAAGCCACAAAGTGTTGATTTTACACTTTGGTTTTTTGCCTTTGGACAGAGCAAGGCTAGCTGTTTTTGATCTTTATGCTAAACTGCGCTAACCATTTCCTGGAACCAGCTTAATATTGAACAGATGGATATAAGAGTCATCTTCTCATCTCGCTCTTGGTGAGAGAATGAATAAGCATGTTCCCCAAAGGAAAATAGCTCTAAAAAAGAAGACAAAACTAAAGACCTCAAATGAAGTTTATTAAAAAAAAAAACAGACGGAAACGTGTGGATGAAATCGATTGAAAGTGAAGAACCTGAAATGCAAACAAAATATTATACGTACAAGTATCTCCCTCCTTCCTTTGTTTCTAATTATTTTTTGAACAAAAGAAATTCTTCATCTCCTCTTAACTCTTATGTTTACAGGTTCACAGGTTCGCCTCTATTGTATATCACGTGCATGTATGCTGTATTTTAAACCTGCTCTACCTTTGCACTTGCAATACTGTAAGACGCTCTGTGCACAAGTGTCAGCTGGATACTAAAATAACTCTTTCAAAAAACAAAACAGACTCTGCTTGTTGATTAAAAATTCATCCAAGATATTTTTAATTCATTAATGCACTACGGATCTGATGTCAAGTGGAATCAAACATTTTTTTATTGAGAGCAGCTTCTCATTAATATTGAAGTGAGGTGTGTGCCATATGTAGGCTTCTCTTGGAAAAAAAAGGCTTCAACATAAAATAACCTCTTGTGGGTTGATCATAAATATTTGCATGCATGTTTGGTCTTGACAAGTTATAATTACAGAAACAGTCTCAAAAGGTTGTGCATGCTGTATTTGAGGGGATTTCCATATTTAAGTTATGTTGTTCTGGGATCTGCTGTCACTAGCTGTTAACAGTGACAGATAAAATGTTTATGATGTAAGAATTGAGCGCAAATGCTCAACTATATGATATTACTGGGGTCACATTTTTCTGAGTTGTACTGTGTGTGTGTGTGTGTGTGTGTGTGTGTGTGTGTGTGTGTGTGTGTGTGTGTGTGTGTGTGTGTGTGTGTGTGTTCGTGTGTGTGCTACCAGGTGAGGGAGGGCGCCATGTCAGACCTACAGACACAACTAAGAGAAGTGCTGAGAGAGAATGAACTTCTACGCAGAGAGGTAAAGACACTTGCACACAAACACTTACTAAGACCAAGATAGACCCTTTCATTTCGCAATTTATGGTATTTTACCTTGCTCTTTGTTTGTTAGATCATAAACAGTAATTAAATTATAACCTAATAATCACAATCTAGTGTTCTAAATTGAGACATTTTGGAGAAGGAGCTCAGAAGGAAAGTCCTAATTAATAAAAATACTAAATGTGTATTAAATTCAAAATGTTGAATGTTCTTGTAGCTGGAAGCTAAAGAGTCCAAGCTGAGCTCCTCTATGAACTCTATCAAGACATTTTGGAGTCCAGAGCTGAAGAAGGAGAGAGCGGTGAGGAAGGATGAAGCCACAAAGATGGCCGTCTGGAAGGAGCAGTACAGAGTGGTGCAGGAGGAAACACAGGTAGGTACAAAAGCGTGTGTGTGTGTGTGTGTGTGTGTGTATTTCTGTGGGACACAATATGCTATACAATATATTTAGATTGTCTTTGCTTGTAGCTCAGAGTCAAAGCCAAGTAACAAATGAATAGGAATGGATGGAGCAATAAATCAATACCAATTTCCTGACCAGGGTTGGCTTAATTTCCTCATCATTGTAACTAATCCACAAGCTGCATTTTCTTCCACACTGAAAAAAATTGTAGAAATCCAAGTTAAAAAATTACCTCACTTCAGCCCAAACTACTGATATTTAGCTTTGGCTGGAGAAAGAGGTTTATCCCCACCAGGTAGCTCTGATTTCGTCGTTCTGCTCTGTGTGTCACACTGGCACAAACAAGAGCATATCCTGATAATTTTACGGAGCGTTCTGGTGGATTTGTCTCGCTGCTGCTGTGGCAAGACGGCCTCGAAGACGGGTAAACAGATGAAGCGGGCTGCCTGGTTGGGGACTCCCAGCTGTCTATTAGTTCAGAAGCCATCTGGATGAGACGGAGACACAGCTAGTCTGGTAGGAGGCTGGAATATTATACAAGAGATTACATGCACACATACACACTGGCAGTCACTCGCTGCCTCAAAGTGATTTATTCTCATGTATGAGTGCGTGTGCTTTCTCACTTAAGATGAAAACTCACATGCTGTCATCGTGAAACCAGCACAGAAAGTGTTCAGCCTCCTTAAATTAAGAAAATAATCACATTTACATTTCGGCCCTTAATAGGTGCTCTTATCGCTGCATGAGCGCGTTTATTTGGTGCTTTGATGTGACTCTCAAGACAAATGTAATGTGGAAAGAAATATGCGGAAAAGGACGGGAGGTTGTGAAATTACATCACCAGATATTAAATCACTCTCGCAGAAAAATATTCCTGCCAGTTTGGCGTGTGTGTGAAGTCTAAACGCGTGTGTTGTGGCTGCACATTTATTCAAAGTGATGCTGTGTGTGTAAAAGAGAGAGAACAAAGGCACAGATGATAAGTTGATCAATCTATCATGTAGTTGGCCTGCTGCCAGCCCTAGAAAAATCCTCAGTTGCTGTCACTCTTGCACACACACACACACTCCTCTTTGTGTGTGTGTGTGTGTGTGCTGTTATAGTGAACGAATACACACGTTAAGACATGTAAGAATATTTTCTGATCTCTCTAATGTCGGGAAATACGTGTTATAATCGCTCTCTCTTTCTTAATCTTTTTCACTTTCATTCCCTTTCTCTCACCCCTTTTAACCCAAGGCATCATTTTCATTTTCTGCTCACATTATCCCGTCACTTTCCTTCTCTTCAATCTTTTTTTCCCCTCCCTTTTTCTGGCTTTTCTATGTCCCTTTGCGCTTTTTTTTTTCTCTCCTCTTACTCATTCTCCCTCTCTTCGTCTATTTCTGTCATCACATGGTGAGTCAGCTCTCACTTTCTTTCTCCTCCCTCCCTCCTACCTTCTTTCTTCCCTCTCTTTCTTTCTTTGCCATCATTGTCGTGTTAGAAATCGAATTAAGTTAACTCCCAGTAATTTTGGGATATATACGTACAGACACACGTGTGCACACACACACACACACACACACACACACACACACACACGTGCAGGCTGGGTCACACCCCTGCTGAGGAATGTGCATCTCAACTCCACCCTTCCTTCTTGTCTCCCACCTTCTTTTCTCCACACTTCTTCGCCTCCTCCGTCATGCCCAGCCCGCTATCTTCACCTCTCTTCCGCCTGCCTACGTCTTTTTCCCTTCCTGCACTGCTCTGCGTGACTGCTTTCCTCTCATAACCCCACAATGTGTCACCATAGATTCCAAACCAAAATAACGACATTCTTATCTCATGTGGGCACTTGTTAGGTTCAGGTCTTTGCAAACAAGATCCAATAAATGATTTTTATAACACTGTCATACACATAAATGTCAATTTACTATCGAAATGTATATTTCTAAAACTCATTACAGTAACACAACTGTGATTCAGGAGTAATAATGAGACTTCAGTCCACTCTCATTTGTGTTTAATGGTTGTACTTGGTTCTTCTTAGTTTAGAGCTATGATTCTTCTTCTTATCCTTTATTTAACCAGGTAAAAGTCTCACTGAGTGACCAAGTGGCCAAGAGAGCATCAAAAATTAGATTAGTCATTTAAGTCACTTACCAGCCAAAAATGACAAAAAAAAATGTGCTGCTTTTCTTTCTTATATACAGTAGTTGTAAGTCAAATACCTTTTTTGTTTTTTACTGTTTGTTGGACAAAATTGGCAATTTAAAGATGCCATTATGGGCTCTGGGAATCTGTGATGAAATTACTGATTTCAAATAAATCAAGTAACAATAAATTGACTAATCAGTAATAAAAATAATCATTATTTGTAGCCCTAATTTTGTCATAGGCTTTATCAAAGCTGTGAATGCGATTTCTTGTTGCAATTTGAGCAGATTCATTTTTTAAACTTCTCTTTGGTTTAATACTTTTTCACTGTGGATGTTTATTACTTTGTTTTTAAATGTGTTTTAAAAAATAATCTATTTTTAAAGTTGCATTAAATGACTTTGTGGTCAGAGGAACACTGTAAACTCTTTTGGCAAACAGTTGTCTATTTACACATCCAGCAGACATGCAACATTTCCATTAATTTGCAGTCGTGTTTCTGTCCACCAATATTAACTCTTTTTCAGCTCTGGTTTGGACTCCACCAACTCCTGAGGGAAATATCTGGTGCTATCTGCTAAATGCTCCACTATGTTCACCAGATGGTTGCTAACTTTGTCTCTATACAGTCGTTTTTTCAGAGCTGAAAGCATCTGCCTCCTGTCACTGGAAATGACACTGATGAGAGCAGTAAGACTAAAACAAAACAATAAAGTTGTGGAGCTGTAAAACCAAAACAATGAGCTAAAAGATGCTAAAAGGCTCCATTGAGCTGAGGCTAACTGCAGTGTTAGGTGATAATCCTGCGTGGGTCGTCACTACGAACAATCCCTTTCACATAACACATAGTCATTGACATTGTTAATAAAAAATATTGATGATTGACCAGGCGACTTTGCAGATTGGCTGCTTGAAAACGTTGTTGGAAGATATCATACGGAACATCAGTAGACCACATAATTCATGTTCATGTTTACCAACCTTTGTGTATTTGTATTTACAGTATTTGCTCACAGCTGTTTTGGAGAAAGTTTTACATCGCTACACTCTGTTTGCAGAAAAGTGAAAAAACAAACAAAAAAAAAATTCATTTTGGCGTATATACAGTAGAAAACCTGCATGTCCGCAGTCAGATGGGAGGCACTTTTTTGTAGCTTCCCCACAGAGCTTTTAATTATTATCCTCTCCTTCTGTACTGCCAGTTGCTTTCTCTTCTTTCACCTCCCACATCCAGTAAATTTGTCTTACCACACCTTCCACTCATTGTCATTACACTCCCCATGTCTTTCTCATTAGTCTCTCTTTTTCTTTGTCTCACCATTACACCCACACTCTTAGACTTCCTCTCTTTCACGGTCCCCCTCTCTTTCTCTTCTCTCTCTCCTCGCTCTCCATCTGGGCCTGTGGAGTTGCTTTTGCCACAGAACTTAAATCAATAGAATGGACACACCCTGGTCTGACCAAATCTATTGATCTGAAAACGGATGCCCGCTCTGTTCAGCCTAACACTGCGGTCAGTGTTGTCTATCTTCTGTCACTTTTAGTGCACTGCCTGCCCCGCCTTAGTTTCTGTTGTGTGCATGTGAGTGTGTGTGTGAGTCTGTGCAGCCGATTCGTTCCACCTCTTTGATCACAGCAGGTTAGTACAATGTTTCACGCAGAAAGAAAGTGAAGCACGAACAAAAAAAAAAAAGCGATGAAGGAATGTCTGGAATGCTAAAGAAAAGCTTTATGTCTTTGTATCTGTCCTGCTATTTATTTTATTCTCATACATACAGTACATTACTTTTCTCTGTCTTTCTGTTTCTCTCTATCACAATTTTTGTCCGTTCCGCATTTCACTCCAAAAGGTGGTCAGTTTCCATTCAATACATAGAAGAGAATCAAGCGGAAGGCAAGCAGCAGTTGGCATTTATGACTGTAACTTTGACATCCGGGGGTCAAATCAGCATCACTGTTTCCATTGCATCATACTCTCCTGAAAATAAATCCATGCAACTGAAGAGGGTTTAATGCTAAAGCGACCCATTGCTACTATTATTAATGCCTGTCTAAAATCTGAACAAAATGATCACAACAAGGTGTAATATGATATGCATAATGAGCTACAAGACTGTCTAAACATCAAGTTTTTGAACAGTGTGTGCTATTTTGTGTCTCCTCGCTGTTCAACGCGGTTTTTACCGGCACTGAATCATACCAGCTGAACAATAACCACACTGTCTGTCCGTTTCTGGGGCTGCTAGATGCAATCTATCATCTACTGTACTCCAGGCGAGCTGTGTGACATCAGAGCTAGCGTGTGTGTGAAAAAGCTAGAGAGAGAGAGAGAGAGAGAGAGAGAGAGACCGTGTGTATGTTTTGAAAAAGGGTGTTTGTCTGGTTATTTGTTTTTATTAGCAGTCTCATATATGTATCAGGTGTGTTTGAGACTGTATGCATGTGTGTGTACATAAATATATTGCCGTGTTTTTGTGACTATTTATTTCATTGTGTTTTGTTTGGAGTAATTTCGATGTATGCATTTTGTAGGAGATGCAGCTGCCAGCTGTGTTTGTGTGCGTGTGTGTTTATTTGTTAGCTTGTTCATGTGCATGTGTGAGAGAGAAAGAGACAGAAAGCGAGAGAGAGAGAGAGAGAGAGAGAGAGTGAGAGAGAGAGAATACCAGGAGGGAATCCATGTCCTTGCATGTTTGTTGGCAGGCTTACAGGACAGTTAGGCTTTTTGTACACACAAGTGTGTGTGTGTGTGTGCGGAGGTGCAAGTTATATGGTTGCCTGCATCTTTATAATTGTGTATTTGTATTTACGTGCTTGTGTGATTGTTTATAGGATGCATGCATATTCCTTTGTGGACATGCATGCACAAGTAGTGTGAATGACTGCTCTGTATCCTCCATTTTTTTTATTTTCATCGAGTGTGTGTGTTTTTGTTTGCATGCAACAATTTACCATGATACTACTAAAAATACTTTTTTAGTGGTATGATGTCAGGCGTCGTGCGTGCGTGCGTGTGCAGCAGCCAGTGGCTGTTGTACTTGTACTGCCGCAGTGTTTTTATTCTCTTCAATTATTTAACATAATATTCAAGGTGCTAGTTGGGAATAGAGGTGTGTGTGTGTGTGTGTGTGTGTCTGTGCTTGGGAGGGAGAGAACATTTTTCCTTTATGATAATAAATAAAGCCTGATGAGACTGTTTTCAGTTTGTTAGCGGGTTTCACAGACTGACACCGGTTAAGTAAGATTATATCATCATAGTGGTGGAGGACAATTTGTCTTTAGATTTGCCAAAATTGTCAAAGCAATATGTGTATTTGTGTAACTTCAGCCTAAAGGTTCCTTTTTGTTTTGCTGGGATTTAAGTGGCAAACCTAGTATCTGCTTAGGCCAGTGGGCAAAAGGCCTGATGGTTTGTCAGATCTTTCTTTCTGTGTGTGTGTGTGTGTGTGTGTGTGTGTGTGTGTGTGTGTGTGTGTGAGGAGGTTAATCCAGACAGGCAGGTGAACACAGTGCCCATTACACCTGGGCGGCACTTTGCCTTCAGGACGAAGGCAGGATGAGATGGAGAGATGAGTCAGAGAAGGAGAGATTTGTTATTTCCTCTCTTCTCCTTTCATATTCTGGCATCCTTCTTTTTTCTTCTGTTGCTCAGAGCGACAAAGTTAGAGAAAGACACAGCATGTCGCATACTGGCACTCCAGTGTATTTTCCACTTTATGAACATGGCAGTAAATTAGGCTTTCAGGTTAATGCGGAAATGGATGGTGCCACCAGACCTCTACAGTGGAAATGCTTAAACCATCCAAAACAAGTTAAATAATCAAAACCAAAGACATTTCTTCTCTTTTTTATAAGAGCACACTAAATATAGAATGATCTACCACACTTCTAAAATAAAGATACAGATATTTTACAGTAAACCTACCCTTAATGCATCTTGGACAAGCTTCCGTGCTGACTTACTAAAGACTTATAATCATTTCTCAGCACTTAATGTTATTACACCTGGATTGGAAGTGAGCATCATCCATTTCTAATTTCATTACTAAAAGCTGGCATTGAGCTTGTCCTCATGGGTTCAGATTAGTTTGAATCCAATAAAAATGGACTGTGCCAATTGTTTCCTGTGTGAGATTTCCATTTTACTGTACAGAAAAAAAAATGTTGCCAGCAAGAGTTTCTGTGCCAGCTGGCTACAAAAAATGCTTTGCCTGACAATCTGTATACTGGCATAGACCTTAGACGGGGTGTGAGTGGGTGGAGAAGAATGGATCTGCAAGATGGATTGAGATGTAAAGATGTGTAAAATGTGGAAAGAAAGACGCAGGAAATAAGGAAAGTGGATAAGAAGGATAGATCAAACTGGAAAGCTGGGGGACGAGTGCCAGGAGGAGGAAGGAGAGATGAATGGATAGCACGAGGCGAATTGAGCTGAAAAAAAAAAGCAGATGAGATGTGAAGAAATGGAAAGACTGAAGGATGTTGATGTGACAGGAGGGGAATGGATGGAGGGTGGATGGAAAGAAAGAAATAATGGATTGATTTAAAGAAGGGAGGTAGGGATGAAGAAAGGAGAGACGGGGAGAAAAGGGAAAATTTAGGAAAGGAAGAGTGAATGAGAAGAGGAATTAATTCGTAAAATTTCCTTTTCCTTTGCTGGCAGATGGGTTTGAGTTCAGTCAAAGTAGTGATCTTAACCACAAAAACATCCTTGTTTTTGTGGTCCCAAATGATTGGTCAAATAGGTCAAATTCCTAAAAAGTTGATGTAGTCCTTTTAAGTGTAAGTTTCCCTGTATCGAACACATAATGAAAAAATCTTTTTTATTACAGTTTGCTGTAGTTTTTACCATCATTTCTATCAGTTTTTATAACATTTTACACACCAGTGTAACTGCTGAGATTCAGAAACATGGCGACAGTTTAACCAGATTTTCTAAACCACTTTATCTGGACGTGAAACTGGAAGTAAGTGCATCCAGAATGTTAGTAATAATCCTTCATTGCACAGGAAATCTGTGTCTGTCCGCAACAGTTTGGGTAATAATTTTACTGTTAATTTTCTCCTCTATATACTCTAAGTTTGCTTAAAACCTGTATCATCATCTGACGTCCTGTTGGACTTATTAGGCATGTTCTCAAATCTTAGAAATTAACTTCACAATGTTGTTCTTACTGATCAGAAGGATGTCCAAAACTACAAAAATAGTGGACTGGGAAGGAGTGAATGTGAAGTGTTTGGCTGTGTGTGAATATGATAGAGGGTGGACCTGGAAAAGACAGCATGCAGCCTCAGCAAAGGTTTGAAAAGTCTTTTTTTTTTCCCCTCCTGGCTTTGATACATGATACAACCTCCTCTAAAATGCAATGACGATCATCTCTCTGTCCGATTCTGCTTACCTTGTCTTCCTCCTTTTGTTGCCTGCAGTCTGCACCTCTTTCCCTCCGCTGCTCATCAACCTATGACTCATTATTCCTCTTGTCTGTGTGTGTGTGTGTCCTCATGTCAGCATACTGTATGTGTATACAGCAGGCATTTATGTGCATGTACATGACACTCACCTTTCACACTTTTTGGAATTCAAATGTCCCACAGTGCCTAAAAAGAGAAAAATCTTTAAAAAGGTTTATTTCATCGTGACTATTATACCTGCATTCAAGTGTGTGTGTGTGTGTGTGTGTGTGTTGGGTGTGTTTTTTTTTATGTGTGTTTTTCACACATGAATGCTCATCAGTAACAGATGGTCCTCAAACCTGTGTGTTTATTCAGTCAGGATGGAGAGATAGGTGAGGAAGAGAGAGGAAAAAGAGGGAATTAAGTAAATACAGGGAATGATGGTGGGGAGAAACAGACAGATGGACAGAGGGAGGGAAAGAAGGATGGAGAGAAGCAGGGGAGGAAAAAGAGAGAGAGAGGGAACAAGGAACGGGCTAGAAAAAGCAAGGAGGAGGAGGAGGAGACTTCACTCAAGAGTGTTATAAAACTTTAACTTCAATGCAGACAGAGAGAGGGAGAAATAGCACTCTTTCACTCCTTTTCCTCTGTTTTTTTTTTTATTGCTTTTACAAATGCACAACGTCCACGGTGTTAGTTTTATAGTGGAAAGGAAAGAGAGACGCAGGAGAGATTTGAAACTGAAAGAAAAGAGAGTGCCAGTTTTCCCTCTTTTCCTACAAGGCTGTGATTTTGTGCGTTTTTTTTTTTTCTCTCCCTCCCTCTCTCACTTTCTCCCCTGTCTGAGTTTGTGTGTGAAGGCCTGCGGTAGCCATGTCTTTCCTTATAAGGAGTAAGTTTGGGACGGGTTGGTGAGGAATGAACAGAATTACAGTACAGTCACTCCCCTTTTCCCCTTCTCCTTTTTTTTTTTTTTCTTACTCCGCTTCTAAAATATCTATCTATACGTCTGTCTGTCTGTGTCTCCGGGTTCAAAGAGCTCGACATCATTTAATGTGCTTATGTTAAATAAATGTGACAGATGCAATTGGCTGTTTTTGCTGTTAAACTCTTCTCTTCCTCTTCTCTCGCTCTTTAAACCCACCGCTGACCCTGATGTTGCATCCGAAAGTGACTGATTAGGGTCAACGCTTTTTCTCCCTTTCTCATTCTCTCTCTCTCTACCCCCTCTTGGCTATTTTTTATTAAATCTTTTCCTCGTTTAGCCTTTTTTGCCTCTTTCTCCCTTTCCTTTCATCCATACTTATTCTTGTCTTCCTCCTTTGTTTGTATATGCATGTACAATCTGATGCAGGTCTGTTTTCTTCCATCGTCTCACTCTCCTTTTGGAAAACGAGGGATTTTCTTGTGTGTCATGTTCTTCATTTTTTTCCCCTCCCCTTCGTTATTTTCTTCATCCTCCACCTTTATCCTCACAGAAAGAAGAGAGAGTTGTTAATCTGCCTGTTGTCTGATGCCTGAGTGGGCGAAGCTTTCAAACCGCTCACGGTCATTACACACACACACACACACACACACACACACACGAACAGTATGACCACTGCCTCCAACATTATGTTGTCTGCTGCATATGTGTGTATCTCTGCGTGTGGGCATTATCGTGCGTGTGTGTTAGTCCATCAAAGTGTGCGTATATGTGTCACTGTGTGTGTGTGTGTGTGTGTGTGTGTGTGTTTGCGGGGAGGGAAGCGTGACTCACCCAGCGAGGGCAGAATAAGCAAGGGATGAGATGGAGGAGTAATAACAGAGAGATGGTTAATATTGAACGACAGATGAGCAGTGGCCTGAGGGAGGGATGACGAGTGGATGGAAAAATTGTCACCATATTCACAAACGGATTTTCTCTCTTCTTCTCTTTTCTGTTCTCTCAGTATGGATATGGATAGGAATTATGTAGATTGCTCATTAGCTTACATACCGGAACAGCATTTTGTTTTTCTATAGATAGTTGTATTTATTTTTTTGTCCTTGCAACCTAAATTCATGTTTTCAGACAGCAATTATATTTCTTCTTCCACAATAACATATCCAGCAACTGACACTTTTCTTGCTGTAATCATTCTGTTCATATTGGCCATCAAAAGATCCCCTCCAAATGCAATTTTACAATCAAGGTGATGGAGGACAAAATTCGCTAGTCTAGTTTTGAGAAAGTTTTTCTGAAGATAATATAAAGCTTCAGACGTCTGAGTTAGTCAAAGAGGTTTCAGTCATTTTAGTTAAAATTTCCCTATTTGTGTCTCGACAGACTGTTTTCCTATTTAGCTGCAGTGGAAGGATTTTTTAAAAAAAGAGGGAATTTGGCACTAAAAAGACAGTGACTTTGGAAGATAATCAATTAATTTGACTAATTTGGATGCCTGAAGCCTCATATTAATAATAAATAATAATACATTTAATTTGTGCTGCACTTTTCATTCATAGTGAATCTCAAAGTGCTACAGTATTAGCTTCAGATAAACTTTTAAATACAATTTTTGCACAGAAGGAGGCTTGTGGATTTTGGCCCCCATCACTTACCTTGAAAGCGCCTTATGAAGGGATCTTTATGGCCAGTATGAACAGGAAGAATGATTACAGAAAAACAAAAAGCATGTTGTCATGAAGTGCGGAACAGATGGACCCAAAAGCAGGACGCGGCAGGCACAAGAAACTGAAGGATATATTTATTTAACAACACAGGAACAGGACACAGAAGTGCAGGCAGACAAGGCTAAACAGAACAGAACTAAACCAGATAAATGATCCAGCAAAGACTGAACAGAAAAAACAGGACCTAAAAACTAACTGATCTAATGAGGAGATGAGGCGCAGGTGGGGAGATGGGCGGAGGAGCTGAGGAGAGGAGAGTGAGGTGATGAGACAGGAAAACAGACAGGGAGCGGATAGGCTGGGGAAAACACAGAGCCGGGCAGCGCTGACAAGGCTGATACAGGGCAGGTTTGAGATGGGCGAAGGAGGGAAAAGCAGGCTGGGGAGGAGCACAGAAACACAGGAGGGAAACAGTGCAAAACAGACAACCACAAACACAGAAAAAAACAAGTAGGCTCAAGAAAGCTCCAAATGCCAGCAGGCCGAGTGGAAACAAAAAACACTCTGTGCTACAGAGCCAAAAAGAGCTGCAGGATAAACAGGCATGCAAACTCTTAAAGTCCAAACATAGACATCCGTTACCCAAAAACTGATTCACCACTTAGTGCGAGTTGCATGAAAAGCATTACGCCCGGAAGTTCAGAGAAACTAGCCCAAAACACATTATCTGGTCGTAAAACAAACAAACTCATTCTGAACCAGGTGAAGGCAAAAGTGTTATTTCAGTTCTGTATGCTCTTCCAATAGAGCACATGCATACAAACTGAAATGTCAGGACAAAGGTTAAATACAATAAGCAATAATATCTCAAGTGGTCCTTTAAGATAATCTGCAACCTGTCTTTTCTGTCCATCACCCACTCAGTCAAGACTTAACTTAAAGGGAAACAGGCTGAGGGTCTCTGGTGGACTGGTGGAGAATGGCGGCCAGGGACACAGAGCCATACTGTGACAGAAAGCTTAATAGGCTCAATAGCTATGAAGAAGAACTGGAATTAAACAAACACACGGAGTGAACACAGGAACCTGAAAGAACAAAAACACAAAGAGTCCAAAAACCATGAGTCCATGACACATGTGTCAATGTTCATTTGGGCACCTGAGTATTTTTTTTTTTTTAGGACAGACTTGACAAATTGTGAACTTATCCTTTAAATTGTATCTATTTCAGGTGCTTCTACCAGTTCTGTGGTCAGACATGTGCTGCTTAAAAGTTTAAGGGGTGGAAAAGAATGTGATTTTTTTTTTATTGCGATCATATTGATTATTTGATTCCTCAGGGTAATGTTGTTTCTAATGTCAACTAAATTGAAAACACTGGTGATGGTAGCCCCCATATTCTCATATTGGTGGCTTCTACAGATAGTATTTGCAGCCATCATTAATTTGGAGGAGTGAAATGACTACACTCTCAGATACGCAGCCTACATACAGTCATTTTAGTTTGATTCTCTGTCACTAGCAATCTCAGCATACTGGCCATTGCAGATGTGGCACAGGATTTTCAAATGTTCCTACTTACATAGAGTAAGTAAATATTGAGACAGTTCAATCAACGTGACAAATTGTGGGATCAAGATCATTTCCCAGCTCGCACTTGTTTACACCAGCTTGATAAATGTATGTGTCCCTCTCTTAGAGATCTGATGGAAAGATTTGTCACTTTGATTTATCCTAATATTTATGTGTTTGTCACATTTATACACAGTTTAGATTTGTTTCTCTTTTTTGCTGTTTTATCATTTGTGAGTGCAAATAAACTGAAAGCTGTAGTGTAAATCTAGTGATGAGCAGTTTGAAGGTAAATTGGAAATAATAATAATTAGCTTTTAATGATAACATGGATTTCCTGTTGGATTTCATGTTTTATTTTCAGTTGCATGACTAATGTTGTGCATCGTGACTGTGAGCCCAGAGCGTGTACATGTGTGTGCACGCTTCTCGACGCATGTTTTCATCTCTGTCTCTATACTGAGTGGTGACCGACCCTCTCGGTCTCCTGTGGAATCAGGAAGTGTCTGACAGGGTCAAAGGTGAAGGTGCCAAAAATGACTCAGCAGAAACTGAGAAGAAAAACACAACTTGTATTCTGACCCTCGCTCTCTCTGTCTCCTCCTCCTCTTCTCTCCCACCCTCTGTTTCTGCCGGACACATAATTAACTCACTTACTCAATGTTTTCTCCTTTTTCCCACTCCGGCCTCCTTATCGCCCTTTCTGTTTTTGTTTCCTTCTTCTTGCTTCCGTTTATTTCCTACCCCCTCTCTCCCCCCTCTCTCTCTCTCTCTCTCTGTCTCTCTCTCTGTCTGTCTCTCTCTCTCTCTCTCTCTAGTGGTCTGGCATTTTTCAGATCTACATTCCAGCTTTGTGTGTGTGTTGGAGGGGAGTTCTGGCATACACCAGTGTGTGTGTTTGTGTGTGTGTGTGTGTGTGTGTGCGTTCTCTACTTCCATCTGAATTCTTCATATGTAACCTTTTGAAGTTGTGTGTATGTGTGTGTGTTCATACTATATTTGCTTGACTTCATGCAGAAACACACTAATTTGCATTTCTGACTGTTGAGGCTTTGTGTGTGTGTGCATTTATTTCTGCAACTCTGACATACTTTTGGATGCTTCATATGGATGTGTGTGTGATTGTGAGTGTTTGCCTGAATGATTCTGATATGTGACCATACATGCGTGTGCATTTCTTTCATGCTTAAATACTGTAGCATATTAAATATTCTATATACTGTATATATTGCAATATTATTACTGTAATGAGCATGAATGTGTGTGCGTGCATGCGTATGTGTATGCGTGTGTTCGCTGTCCGTCCTTTAAGCCATCATGCAGCTGTGCTTTTCTCCGTAGATACTGTAGTGTTTGTATTTATAACAGAAGCTGCAACTAATGATTCATTTCATTATCAATAAATCAATGTATTCTTTTCACTTTAAGTCAATTAATCATTTTTCAGAGCCCAATGGGGTGTCTTCCTGATCTTATCTACACAACAGTAAAAAGAAAAACCCCAGAAGGTTTAACTTTATAATGACATCACATAAACAAAAGCTGCAAATCCTCTCATTGAAAAAGGTGGAATCTACAAATGATTTGCATTTTTATTATTCCTCCGTGTTGGCGACAGTCTTGTCCGGAGGCGTTTTGTTTTTGGGTTGTCCATCTGTCCATCTGTCCCATTCTCGTGAATGCGATATCTCAGGAATGCCTTGAGGGAATTCCTTCAAATTTGGCACAAATGTCCAAATGACTCAAGGATGAACTGATTAGAATTTTGTGGTCAAAGGTCAAAGGTCACTGTGACCTCACAAAACACGTTTTTGGCCATAACTCAAGAATTCATACGCTAATTATGACAAAGTTTCACATGAATGTCTAATAGGACAAAATGATGAAGTGATGACATTTTATATCCAAAAGGTCAAAGGTGAACTTCACTATGACATCATAATGTTCTGCAAAAACAAAAACACTTTTCTGGCCATTATTCAACACCATAACTCAGGAACAGAATAGGAGATTGTGATATTTCACATTTGGTCGGACACTGAATTAGTGACAGTAATCTTGGGTACCCACCTTGACATTGTGGTGATTATATAGATCTTCTGTGCTGCCGGGTTGAAGATGTGTGTGAAAGATCCGCGTTTTAGAATCTGTAGATCCTTTGCAGCTGCATCCATATCTGACGCGTCGTCTACTGTCATGGCTACAACTTCATGTTCTATCAGAATCAGCTTTACTGGCCAAACGTGAACACATACAAGGAATTTGACTCTTTTTTGTCTCTCTCAATGAACTTACATACTAATAGACATACAGCAGAACAAGAACAACAAAGCTCAGGCAAAGGGAAAGACAATGAATAACAAGCTAAACAACAACAAAAGGAATACACTTGACTAGGGAGGTTTCATGACCAATGTAGCTGAGAAAACAATGGGTGAAGAGCCAATGCTGAAATACTGGAGAGATGATGAACTGATTGAAGGCAGGTGTTGGATGAGTTAAGTCCCAAATCACACCATGGTCACTGTGGTAGGAAGCAGTTTGTCATACATGGATTTTTTGGTTGCTATACACATGGTCTAGTAAGGAACCACTGTAATGAGTTGGAAATTTCACATGCTGTTGAAAGCCATGCTGTTCCATTATTTCCTGGTTAAGCACAGAATGGTGCTCAGTGAGGAGGTCAAGGTTAAAGTCTCCAACAATTATCGATAGCTTGCCAGTTGCACTGATGAACTGTATTAAGTTGTTAAATGTGTTGTGGAACAGTCATTGAGGAGCTAGATGGTCTGTACACAGTTACAATATACAGTAGAGCCAGAAAGTCCAGTAAATGTAACAGTGTACACCAGAGTAATATGGTAAATGGACTGTACTTGTATAGCACCTTCCTAGTCTTCCAACCACTCAAAGCGCTTTTACACTACATATCACGTTCATTCATTCACACGCACATTCATACGCTGAATGGGTACAGGGGCTATCATGCAAAGTCCCAACCTGCCCATCAGAGGGAACTAACCATTCACACACATACATACACAGGAGCAAATCAGGGTTCAGTATCTTGCACAAGGACTCTTCAACATGCAGACTGGAATTGCAGATCGAATTGCGATCTTCCAATTAGTGGACGACCCGCTCTATTTCCTGAGCCACAGCCTTATATATGATTAAGTACTGATAATGACATTTAGTGAATGTCTGTATTAATATAATGTGTAGTATAATAAGACAATATATTTTATATATATATGTATATATGTGTGTGTGTATATGTAGTATGGGATCTAAGCTATACTGCAAGGTGAAATGTAGTAATAATATAGTGTTACGTAATATATACTATGGTACAATAACATGACAGATTATTGATATAATAAATAATGGGTATGGTATGATATATAATACATAATGAGTAAAGTATAATATATAACAGAACATATCAAAATATAACAAATAAACAATTTTCCAAAAGGAGTGTGTATGTGTGTGTGTGTCCAGTATGCCAGACACTTTGGAAATTGGGTGTTTGTGAATTTCTGGGTCCTCATAGTCAGTGGTCTCCACTGCTGTTGTACAGTCTGATGTCAATGGGCACAAATGAGCGCCTGAGGCACCCTGTTTTACACCTGGGTGAGATGATCCGATGGCTGAATGAGCTGCTCATCTGCCACAGCTCATCATAGAGAGGGTGAGAGGGGTTATCCAAAATAGCTTTGATCTTGTCCTTCATCCTTCTCTCTGCAACGAGCTGCCAATCTGCCACAGCTCGTTGTAGAGAGGGTGAGAAGGCTTATCCAAGATGGCTTTGATCACTGCCTCCACGCTTTCCAGTTCCAACCTGATCACCTAGCTGGCCTACCTTAACAGCTTGTTGAGACTGCTGACCTCCAAGCCTTGATGCCACCATTCCAGCACATCCCTGCAAATAACAGAGCACTGGCTACTACAGACTGATAGAAGATCTGCAGGGTCCTGTTGGACGCACTTAAGGATCTGAGTCCGCTCTGTCCGTTGCAGAAGAGAAGTGTTGTGAGACCAGTCTAGTTTTTTATTGATTTGGACTCCAAGGTGCTTGTATGAGTCCTCCCTCTTCACCTCGTCTGCCTGGATGACAGCCAGGACAGGGGGCCTCCCGTCCAGTTTTACTGATTTTGAGCTTCAGGTGATTATTGTTGCACCATGTGACAAAGCTCTCAATCAGTCGTCTGTACTCCTCTGTAAAAATCATCTCTAAATGAAGACAGCATGTTTCTCACTGGATATTATTCACTGGAGTCTTACATTTAGCCAAAAAATACACTTAATACCTCTTATTAAATTCCTTCAAAGTCTTCACTACAAATATTATGAGTCTGGACAGACACGGTTATGGCATACAACTGTGAGGCGGTATTTCTAGTTATTAGATAAATCGTTGGCAGTGTTCTGTCGATTGACTAATGTACTGTATTAATCAGTGTTTCAGCACAATTGAAAACAACTGAGATTGTGGCAAATTCCTGCATATTTTCCTCATATGGGTGGGTCAGAGAATAAGCATTTGCGTGCCTGAGGGAGGAATCGTAGTCAGCACAGAGGGATTAAACCAGAGAGGGAATATTTACTGTAAGAGAGAAAAGGATCCATTGTGGATGCTTTGTGTGTCTCAGTCTTCAGGGAAGTCCTAGAAATGTCAGCCGTCAGACTGTGTGTGTGTGTGTGTGTGTGTGTGTGTGTGTGTGTGTGTGTGTGTGGAGCTATTGTATGAGTCAGCAGACCTCACCCTCACAAATGGACAAAGTAATACAATAAGAACAGAAATTAAATATAAAATGTTACTTAATCAATATTCTGTCTTAACAGAAATATAGGAAGGAACAGAACTGAACAAGACAAAGCAGGAGACACACACACACACACACACACACACACACACTCATCTTACAGTAACTCACATTGCCTTGGCTGTCGTGCAACACAAAGCAGAGCTATTATAAAGGACAGTTGCATCCATATTATCTAATTACATTTCATCCAATTTCTTTTTGCGTGTCTGTTTCTGTGAGCATGCTGGTACGGTGTTTTTGTGATCTGCTGCTTTTTCCTTTTTTCTGCTCCTTAATATCTAAGAGTTGTTTTTCTTTGCCCTCCCAGTCATCTTTCTCTCCTTTTTTTCCTTTAATCTTGTTCTGTCCCTCGTCAATGTTGATTAACAATCGCTGCAGGGGAATGATAGCATCTCTGCCATTTCTAACCTCTTAGCTTTCTTTTTCTTTTCTCTTTTTCTTTTCTTTTTTTCATCTCCAGTTTACTCCTGCTCTTTTTTTTTTTTTTAACTCTCATTCATTTTCTGTATTATTTTTTTATCTCTATAAATACTCCATGACTCTTGTGATGACCTGGCTGTTGTTCAGGTTATGTGTGACGCATTTTAAAAAAGCCTGAGGACATCATAGTGACATCACACAAACACACACACACACACACACACACATTATAAACCCTTCTTTTGTCTGACTCAGGGATAGTCAAGCCACATCCTCTTCACCCTCAATAGCAGTGATACTTACCTGCCAACACACTTTTATAACACACTTATAAAGATGACATATGTGCTGTCTCAGTCAGTCAGTCAGTCGCTTAGTCACTTCTTTAAATCAGTCTTGATCTATTTTGTGTCTTGATCCAAATACTAATCAATCAAACCCAATCTGACACAAGTACTCTGTTTCTTCTGGATTTAAAATCTGTATATTACACTACGTGTGTCGCTCTAGATTAAATTTTATGAAAAGGTAACATGAGGCCAGGGCCAGCAGCCCTACATGACTGAATTTATGTAACTGAAAGCACAAACGCTGATTTTATATTGACAAAAACAAAGAAGCTGTATTTAATGTAGATTTGTCATGTCATGGCTAATACCCAGTCAGCTTAATAAGGTCAGTAACGGCCAATACCAATCTTGTGTATCGGATTGGAGCATCCATAACACTTCCACACCCAAGATCTCCAAAAAACAAGTAAAACCTCCGCAAAAACAAAGGAGCACTTGCTGTTGAGCCTTTGAACAAAAATATACACTATAGGGCTTCCACCCTTCCCTACGCTCCATCTATCCATCCATCAGTTTTTAAACTGCTTATTCAATTCAAGGTCACAGTGGCAATAGGCTGAGCACAGTAATCCAAAGATCTTTTTCAGCAACAACTTCCCCAACCATCTCCTGGTTATTCCCAAGTTCTCTTAATGCTACGTTCATGTCATAGCAGACTCACCATAATTACCATTTTCACATCCAGACTGTGGTTATGACCGAGGAACCTTAGTGTTTAATAATACAAAAATGCCTGAAAACCTAAACTAAGTTTGTTGTTCAAGGTAATTAAACTCATTTCATTTCATTGCAATGGATATTTCGTTATAATGTCAATGCACAGTATTTTTAACCCTCACATGACCAACTCAGTTGCATTCATATAACTGTTTTGAGTTGAGAGGTCATGAATAATCGTGAGTTGTAAACATGGCAAACGTTTCCAAATATAATCTGTTCCAGTGCTCTGGGTCTATGCTGAAATATTTTGACAACTATTGTCTGGATTGTCATGAAATTTGTTATAAACACTCAAGGTCCCTAGAGGGTAAATTCTAATGAAAAAGAGGTATCTAATGAAATGTAATTGTCTCCACATCTACTAAATGGTTTAGCAGAAGACATTTTGGTTGTTTTTACAATAGCTCAACAACTTTTGGATGTACTGCCAGAAAATTTGGTACAGTGATTAATGGTCTTCAGAGGATTCATTGTAATAACCTTTCACCTTGTGCCGTCGCCATGTCAAATCTTAAATTTGTCCAATATTTTTATGTTTAAGTCCAAATACCTGCAAAACTAATAACATTCCCATCAGCCTCAGCTGTACTGTACTTTGTGTTTAGTGCTCATTAGTAAATGTTAGCATGCAAACATGCTAAACCAAGATGGTGAACATTATGTAAAATAAACACTATGCTAAATATACCTGCTAATTAATAGCATTGTCATTGTGAGCATGTTAGAAGGTTGAAATCTCAACTCCCGGAGCAATAAAGGTTAAGTTGTCAACAATGTCAGACCCATGCAGTTGATTTATAGTTATGTTGTGCAGTGGGACAATAAAAATCTGACTTATTGCTTCATCCACACACTCCAGTTAATCTCTTACATTCACAACTCTAAATGCAACTTCTTTTCTCTCTCCTGCCAGCATCTTCAGTGCACCATCCAGGCTTTACAAGATGAGCTCCGAATCCAACGAGATCTCAACCAGCTCTTCCAGTCCGATTACTCAGAGTCTGGTCGCCTCGGAAACCAGGCCATATCTCCACAGGAAATGACAGAGGAGAACTTCCTGCGTCTCCATGGCGAATATGAGCGGCAAGTCAAAGAGCTCTTCCTCCTGAGAAAGACTGTGGAAGAAATGGAGCTGAGGATCGATACACAGAAACACACACTAACTGCCAGGTGAATATTTGACTTTTTGCTGCCATTTTAAGATGCCAATGCTTAAAATATAGCTTTAAATCTATTCTATTCTTTTCCAACAGGGATGAATCCATAAAGAAGTTACTGGAAATGCTGCAGAGTAAAGGCCTGTCGTCACGGGCAACCGAGGAAGACCATGAACGAACAAGGCGACTGGCCGATGCTGAGATGACCATCCACCAACTGGAGGGCCTACTGGAGCAAAAAGACAAGGAGATGCTACAACTTAGAGAGGTGTGTGTGTGTGTGTGTGTGTGTATGTGTGTGTATGTGTGTATGTGTGTATGTGTGTGTGTGTATGTGTGTGTGTGTGTGTGTGTGTGTGTAAGAGAGAGTCTGGCAAAGGAGATACAAAAGCGTAGTCATGCATTCCCATGTGAACACTTTGTGGGTGTGTGTGTTTGTGTACAGCCAGGAGTGAATGTGTACAAATCAAACCATGTCATATCTAGGTGAGGCCTTTGGCTGCATCCACTCTTGGCTTATAATTCAGTTTTTATTCAAAACAGAAACATCCACACACACACACACACACACACACAGAGGAATGCACATTTTATCCTATTTTTACCAATGACTCCTTGCTTGTTTTGTGTTGTTTCTAACATCTTTCACAGCTGTTTCACAGTAATTGGCTGTTCGTCCATGTTTGTTGTATGCTGTAATACAACAGCTCCCTCTTGTGGTAAAATGTTGGTAATGGGCATCAAATAATATTGAAGTTTTCTATATACAAAATATTTATTTCAGTATAAAATAAATGTAAAATGACTTTGATGCATCACTCATGGATACATTTATTTTCAGAAGCAATAAGTTACAAATTGTTTTATGTCCGACATAGTTTTTAATTAAAAGCTCATTTTCCAAAAGGTACTAAATAACTTGAAATGTGAATGAAGTAACAAGTAAATAAGATGGAGTTGCAAAAAAGTGGAAAAAATGATGCACACTTAATTTCCAGATTCTCCAGTCTAAAATGTTTATCAGATGAAAACACGTCCAACCAAAACTATTTCAATACACTAATCTATTTCTCAGTGTACAGACTGGCAGACTACTTCTGATTTCATGATTTTAATAGGCAAAAAATTATAACCCTATATGTGTATATTTGACAGCTGTAATTATCTTACTAGCCATCCCAAATCACATAGTTCTCCTGTAATGAGCCACGCGGTTGACAGCTGTTCCAGGTAAACTGATAACAGACACACAAGACAAGTGGTGCATGTGTGGTAGGCTGTAAATGACTGAGAAACAGAGTGAGGCAGGAAAGTGATTGTTTTCCCCTGAAAGGCTTTTTAACATCATTAGGAGATTCAGTCCTTCCAAACTGTTACAACATCTCTAACATGTTTTCAGGCCCATGTTGCTTCACATTGCATCAGTTGTCTGGACAGAGTTTCTGTTTTCTGACATTATTTCACAAAAGACATTGTTAATTGCAATACAGAAAGCACCACAGGGAAACTGGCATAAGATTATGCAATGTCTGAAAAACAGTTTCCATATCGGTTAAAGTGTCTATTGAACATTTGTCTTGCAGACATCCTGCTGTACTGCTGATATGTTGTTTTTTTAACATTATTCATCTCAATAATTAACACACCAGTCCTTACAACTTCCAACACCTGAGAAGATGGCAACATTTTGAACATGTTTCAGAAATGTACAAAACACAAAGTGAGACTTCTCTGTGTTGAAGCTAAGAGAGGCAGTAAAAGTTTGAGTCTACGCTTATATATGCCTAATTGTGAAATATAATTGCTTGACTTTAATCACTGAAATTTAAACATTACCAAAGGGGAGGGGGATTTTAAGTTGCACATTTAATTAACAGTTCACAATTTTAAGCATCCAATATCTAAATTCAAAGACATTTTTAGATCGAAAAGTTCAAATCAAAAAAAAAAAGATGTTTCCCAAATTGCATTTATTAAATTCGACACCAAAGTTCAAGATGATGGCAAACCAAGGATATTCTATCAGACCACTGTCCAATCAGGTTATGTTCTGCCGGTCATATGACTCAGGAAAGAAGAGATGAGATGAGCGACTGGAGACTCTACACACAATTTTCTATCTCAATTTGTGAACCTGGGAAAAAAAAAAATAATTAAATGGCAAAATCTGAAATGACCTACTGGAAATTTCAAAGAGCACATAAATTAATTCCACATAAATTCAAATTGAAGCTTTTCAAAGCTATAAATTACATAGTATTTCAATTATAACATCAAGTATTCAGTAGTGATTAAACTTCATCATTGAACATTCAGTTCAGATTATAAGATCAAATTTCTTATAGTCCTTTTTGCTTCTGTACTTTCTCAGTGGCTGCATTTTTTCTAAATTGACCTATAACACTCTACAGGAAATGATAACCAAACAAGAAATCATCTTAGGTTTCCGTGAGTGTTTGTGTTTGAATATGTGCGTGTGTGTTCGTGAGTATTCATACCAGTGCCTCTAGCCATGGCACCCTACCATCTCTTTCACATATGTGTGTATTTGTGAGCTGCCTGGCTCCTGCATTAGCTGTCTTTGTTCGCCTCTAAGTGTGTTTCCTCCAAAGAAAAGCAGTGATGCATACACTGCTACATCCTCCCCTCTGCTTTTGTTCCCTCCCTCTCTCGTTCTCTTCCTCCGTCCTTTCTTTCACGTTTTGTGCCTTTCCATCTATGACTACACCCCCCCTCCGTTCTTTTCCCTTTAACTCTCACTTCATTTGACTTGTGAGTTTTGATGTAGCAACAACAGCCAGACAGACAGGATTTCGTTGCATTTAGCTCAGGAAATTAGGATAGGTCAAATATTGCCTTTTGAGAATTTTAGGAAAGGAAATGTAGTAGATTAACAGAGTCTTTAGTAGTGATGTGTGGAGTTTAGTTCTTATTTTGTTATAGGTTTCTGTGCACTCTTGTAGGAGATCGAAACTTTAATCTTTGAGGCTGGAGTAGTTTGATTTTCAAGCAATTCAAGCCACAAGACTGGATTTCTTATTTTAAATTGAATCATTTGTTTTAATTTGGACTTTTAAACTGTTTTAGTTTTCATTTGAATCAATGGGTTTTGAAGCTGGGAGCTAATTCGTTGAATTAGCATCGTTTCAGGCTGTCAGAGTCGATCATTCGCATTTGAGCGTGTAACGGTGTCAGCTTAGTTAGTGGTGTTTCTAAGGATGTGGGATGGACGGATCAACTCTTGGAGGCTAAAAGCCAGCTCCTCCTCGAGAGGGAGACATCTCCTTCCTGCCTCCCCCTCCATCCCCATCTCTCCTTCGTTCCCCGTCTCTCCCTCCATCCCTATCCCGCCACCTTTCCACGTTTCTCCCCCCTTTGACCCCTTTCCTCCTTTCCCCATTTCCCCCTCACGCCATCCCCCACTCCGTTCCTCTCCTTCCTTCCCTGCCCCTTCCCCTCCTGCCCATCGCCACTGCATCCATCCGGTTGTCTTTCCCTCCTCCTGTCCTTCCCACAATCCCTCTTACATTGTCGCCCCCTCGGTCCATCCTTCCCTCCAGCACTCGCCGTCCTTCCCTGCTCCCTCTCCACGGCCTACACCCACCATCCAGCCCTCCCTCCATCCCTTTCCATCAGTCGCTGTGGCCTCCTCTACTGGGCCACGACCTTCTCCTCCCTTACTGCGTCCCTCTCATCATCCCTCTGTTTCTCTCTCACTATCGTCTGGTGACCCTCGTGGTGTGTGTGTCTCTCAGGAGCTACACAGGAGATACGAAGCAGCTCCAGAATCAACCAAGACCAAGGCCCTTCAGACGGTCATCGAAATGAAGGTAAATGATTTGATTTCATTTGAATGTATTTGTGCTATACTGTAAAGTCAGCATCACTTAATTCTATACTATAGTAACTGTACAGGAGCATCATGTCTCTTAAATACAGACTTTAATACAATAGTGCAATAAGACTGAATATACAGTATAGTTTTGATTCAGCCCTGATGCTATGCTGCACTGTATACATAGTACATACTGTATTTAGTGGATGTTTGCAATATTTATTATCTTTCAGTGCAATATTGTCCACAATAAAGTAGGGCTGCAACAATTATTTTCATTATCGATTCATCTGTTGATTATTTTCCCAATTAGTTGATTGATTTTTTTGTCTGACTAACAGTCTAAAATGTTTGGATATGTCATATATGAAAAGGAAAAACAGCAAATCTTCATTTTTGAGAAGCTGGAACCATCAAGTATTTTGCTTCTTTTTTTTTGAAAAATGACTGAAACGATTAATCAAATTAGTTGCTGATTAATTTTCTGACGATCAACTAATCGATTAATCAACTAATCGTTGCAGTATTGTCAATCTTGATACACAATTTCATGACTAAATTAAAAGATCAGTATGAAGAAGTTATCATGACAGAATTTTTGCACATTGATTTTAAAATAAGTTGAGAACTGGGAACTTAAATTTACAGTTTCAGGTTGACGTCCCATTTGGACGTAATCTGATGCAAAAAACATCAGCTAAACAATAGGATATATGATTTTTCATTTGTATGCAGAGATAATGATACATATTGATAACAAGAGAAAGCCTTTGGTTATTATGACATGTGTTATTGTACATTATTGCCCAGACATAAGCAGAACAAGTTGCAACATCTCAAATGTTCCTGTTGCACAAAAGACTGTAAACAAAGCTGAAACTGACTTGTTGTACATTAGCTTTGTCACTGAAATAACTTTGTATTTATTTTGGCATTTTTATTCCTTACACAAAGGTCTGTTCCTCTTGCCTGACAGTGCAAAAATATGAACATCCATTCATAATTGCACATTCATCAGTTTTTTGTGTAGATGAGCTTTTGATCAAAATGTGTCACGGAAAGGTTTTTGGTCACAAATACAAGTAGTATAGTGCAATTTTTTGAATAATATTTTTAATATAATACAGATAATTGTTATCATTTTATAGCATGCTAAGTTCAAAAGACTTTACCAAAACAATTTTCAAAACTCCTGTTATAACTCAAATTGCTCCCTCTTGTGGAGATACTTTTTATCACAGAATACCAAACATGTAATATTACAGTAACAGTATTAACAAGATTCTCTTAGATGCATCCAGCACAAGAGGTCAGAGTGAACAAATCTGGCAAAAACTGGATTGAAAGGGGCATGATGAAGATGCTCATATAGTACAATTGTTTATCGTTGGCTACATCACATTGTTCTGCATTTGCAAACCAGCAAGATTTAATAGTGATGAGGCTGTAGGATGTATGAGAAAATAAAATGTAATGGGATATTGCTAATGCTGCAGATCAGGACTGTGAATTCAGTGGGTCAATCAGGGTTATCCTCTCCTGCCTCCAACATCATGCTTGCTTCAGTTATTCCTCAAACTAGTTGCTCCCTTTCAGAGCGACTTTCTTTGATTGAATCCACTACTCTGCTCACCACCTTGAAATACCAACAGGCTGTATTACATTTTTTATCAAACTTATGGCTGAAGTAAAGTGAATCACACCTGGTCTTGTCTCTTGACATGTGTGTGTTGATGTCCTGCCAGGATGCGAAGATCAGCTCGATGGAGCGCGGCATGAGAGAGCTGGAGGAGGAGGTGAACATGCTGAAGTCCAACGGAGCTCTGAGCAGCGAGGAGAGAGAGGAAGAGATCAAGCAGATGGAGGTCTACAGATCCCACTCCAAGTTCATGAAGAACAAGGTGATGGATGCACAGTACACGCACAAACACCCTAACATGCACACATATCTGCTTGTTTCATCAGTTTTTCTCTTTGTGTTTTGAAAGATTGCTGGATTTATGAGCTTACTGGGGAAAATAACTTTGCTCCGTTACACTTACCTTGACGGATACATCTTAAGTGTCAAGAACAAAAAAGTGTTACTGTGAGAGTCCCGCTCATTAAAACAAACCAGTGCATCTGTCATGTTAGGAGACAAGCCAGTCTGGAAATTCAGATGATTTTTTTTTTTTTTTTGCTTGTTTTGCTTGTTTGAGTTGAAATGTAGATGTTTTTGTGAAAGGAGTAATTTACACCTCTACTTTAAATCCTCTTCAGTGTTAGCATACTTTATTAGAGGTTTATAACAATACCATAAATGCATTACATCGTTGTTTTAGACATGCAGGCATTATAAGCGTGTTGGCAGCAGTCCTGAGTAACAGCTGAATATAAAAATTACTATATATTAACCACCAGAAACCTCTATAGCATCTTGTTGAAACTTGCACTGCACAGTGCAGGAATGCTGTTCAAATTACTCTTTCCTAATGACCTTTGTAGATGAACAGCTTGTGTATCCTTAAGTCTTTTTTCCACAGGCAAATATCAATTATTCAAGGATGTGTTCACAGTTTTTCAAGTCTGGTGCCCATGAACTCTGAGACAGGTTTTGCTCGCTGTAATAATTTCTCCTGTTCGTACTGACCATCAGAAGATCCCCTCCAAATGTGCTTATGATGGAAGTGGGGACAAAATCCACAGTCCCAGACCAAAAAAGTATTTAAAGATTTATCTGAAGATAATATGAGGCTTCAGATTGTTGAGTTAGTCAAATAAAATCTTCCACAGTTAGTCTTTTTAGTAAAAGAGAATCCCTCTTTGTGTCTCAATGAGAAAAGGAAATTTGACACTAAAAAGAAAGTAACTTTGAAAGATATTGACTTGATTTGACTAATTTGGATGGGTGAGGTCTCTTTATCATATATTATCTTTAAATCAACTTTTAAATACATTTTTTCACGGATGGAAGACTGTGGATTTTGTCCCCCATCACTTATATTTGTAAGTGCATTATGAAGATATCTTCTAATGGCTGATATTAACAAGAGGAATGATCACAGCAAGAAAAACATGTGTCAGTGTTCATTTGGGCACCTGACTATTGTTTTAGGATAGATTTGAAAAATTGCGGAGCTATTCTTTAATTTGATGTATGAGAACCTAAAGTGAGTTATTACACACATACAAAGACACTCACTCTGTACATAACTGTAGTCGTGACGCCGAGCAAGGGCGTAGGTGGTTTTCATGCAGTATCTCAGCATGTGCCTGGGGATGCCAGGTTGAACTGTTGTGGTCACAGTGACGCCCTCCTCTCCTGCCAGGTTGAGCAGCTGAAGGAAGAGCTAAGTAACAGCCAATCAGAGAAGGAGGAGCTAAAGGAACGAGCCAATGAGCTTCAGCGGGAGGTGTCTGCAGTAAGAGACACATCTCTGTGTCTGTTTGCGCTCTTCTTCTCTTTCTTTCTGTCTTTCTTTCTCGCTCAGGTTGACTGGCTAATGGCTGCTGCTTGAGTAGATTAGAGTGCCAGTAGTGTGACTGTGTGTTCAGACAGCAGGAAGCAAACGTAACTCTCAAATGCCGATCACTATAGGCAGCTGACACAAAATAAGTTGATGTCACTGAGAAATACTGAGATTTGGAGGGCAAAATAGAAAATCTAACTATATCCATTGGATATAGTGGTGGAGTTGCTACTGTTAATCAAATATTCCAAATGTATCAACACCCAGTGAACATAATGCTCTTCACCTTATTACATGTAATCTTTGTCTTTAGATTCAGGCAACCCTATTGCAAACATGTATTTAATAGTCAGGTAAATTTACTAGAAGATATTTTCTGTCTTTATGGTGTGCTGATAATGACTCAGTTGGAAAGTCACAGTGAAATTTTCTTTCTGAGCAGAGCAGAGGGACCCAGAATATGATTTTTCATTTTAATATAGGTCTGTGATCAACAGCTTTTGACAGTAGTCTAGCAGTCTGAACAATACAGTCATCCAGCGGTGCTACAGTTTGTGTGTATCTCTAACCAGCTTTTCTCTCCTTGCATGAGGTTTCTCTCAGCTAGTAGCTTGGATCACTTTGCTGATGGATTTTCTGAGTGGTTTGGGTCCATTCTTTTTATTTATAACGTTAAATTCACTCACAAAATTCACTCCCGATCACCTCCTATAGATCCCAAAAGAGCTTTGGTTAAGTCACTTATGTCACCATGTGTTTTTTTTAACAATCCTGGTCCAACTGAAAGAATTGACCCTGACCCTCTGGTACAAACACGTAGCTGAGAAATATAGATTTTAATAGTTGTGTAATACTGCACTTTAAACTTTGATGTGTACTTAACCATTGTTTGCTTTCCAGGAGAGAAACTAGAAAAAAGACAGTTCTTTCCCTTTAAAAAGAAAAATCCAAAATATGTCTACTTGATCAAACTCAGAGCTCCCTGAGCATGAACTGGCGTAGTAGCCCTTGTAGAAGGCCACTCAGAATACTAGCTGTGTATTCTGCAAGTATCACTACTGTCAGCTACTTAACTACTGCCTGAGAAAGGCTAATGACAAAACACTGAACCCCCAGTTGAAGGTTCGTGATCAACAACAGCAGACTTTGGTTTTGATTATGTAAAACTGCACAGCTGTGATCGAGAGCAATAATGAAAACAATCTTCTGTGCAGTAAGAAGTAAAACCTCCCCATTGAGTAGTTCAAATAGTTTTGCAGTAGAAATGATACGGCATATTGTGACTCATCATCTGTGTTTTTCCAAATATCTTTTCTTTTGCAGTTGGTCTTCTACAATGGAGTTATGAGTAATGGCTTAAGACCTTAACAAGCGCTCACTTAGCTCACTTGTAGTGGATTTTAATGCATTTTAACAGGAGAAAGCATGTAATCCTCTGTAGTCCAGACTCTAAGTTGGTCTTTCTTCTTTCTATCTCCTCCTCTCTCTGTATTTCATGTGGTTGTGTTGCTCAGATGGAACAGGTGAAGCAGGATCTGAGTCGTAAGGACAGCGAGCTGTTGGCTTTCCGGACCAAACTGGAAACCCTGAACAATCAGTTTTCTGACAGTAAACAACATGTTGACGTACTCAAGGAGTCTCTCACTGCCAAGGAACAGAGAGCTGCTATACTTCAGACTGAGGTACAGTTACCCTTCTACTTACACTGTTAATATAACTTTGCTGCTGTGTGCAATGGTACCATTAAATGTCACAAAAAGTCAGAAAAATGATCATTAGTTTTTGAATATTTATTTCCGTTGACTTTCAATTATGTGCTTGCACAGGTGGATGCGCTGCGTCTTCGCCTAGAAGAAAAGGAGTCTCTCCTCTCTAAAAAGAGTCAACAGATATCTGAGCTGACAGAAGAGAAGAGCACTCAGCACGGAGAGATCACCGACCTCAAAGATATGCTGGACGTGAAGGAACGCAAAGTCAATGTCCTGCAGAAGAAGGTACAGTAAGAAGACTCGTACATATAACGTGTCAACCAATGAAAAGGTCATTTATTCAGTTAACATACTCAGTAAGGTCAAACAGAAATAGGATGCATGAGCACTGCTGTGATGTTGTATCTCTGCTCTTGCTCCCTACCAGTATTTCATTATTTTAAACAAGCCACTAAAAATGTAAAACTATGACTTTCTGTTCAGGAGATTTTTTCACTTTCTGACAGAGCAGAAAATGTGAAGAATGAATGGAAACAGTGACAAGGAGAGGCTAAAATAGCTTTTATTTAGATGACAGTGTTGCACACTCTCATTCACTCTGTGATTTAAATCTGCAAGTGCAGAAGTGTAATTATTATTCAAAGAATATGATGTTGTTATATAATACCACAGCCACTAGATGGGGCTGTAGGACAGTGTGTAGTTTAGAAGATAAGGCACACAGACACATAAAGGCAGCAGACAGGCAGGTACACGAGGAGCCAGAGTTACAGATGCTTTCTGAATTTTTTTGGCCACTTTTCAATGTGTTGTTGTGGTGTGACAGCATTTCTGTGGTAATGCTGTCAGTTAGATGGATGGGCCAGATTGACACCCCCCCCCCCCCCCTGTATTTACTGTTTGGCAAACACACACACACATAATACTGGTGGAAAATTTTCAAAAAGATACAGAGATGAGGCAAAATTCAAAAATGCACATGGAGTTTTGAATGTTCTGGCAATCATTTAGACAGTTAAATCTTACTAATTAAAAAAAAATCTAGTGTACAGCTGAATTCCTCCATTACCAGCCTGTATGTCTCTTGCAACCTTCAACCTCCTCCCCTCTCCGTCCCTCCCTGTCTCTCCGGTTGTCCCTTGTTAAAAAAAAACAATGTAGAGACAAAGCGTGAGAGGACGTAATTGATAGAGACAATCAAGCACACAGACATAAAGCAAGACAGGGAGGGGGAGGAGAGAGACTGAGCGTGTTTGAAATCAGATGCATACTAATGAGTTCCGCTTGTTCAATAAATGATGACCTCTGCCGTCTTCAAATAGAATACAGTCCACTGTCTGAGAGGGAGACAGAAATGCTGCTGACTTTTCCTTTATCTAATCTGCCCTTATGATTCCCTCTTTTCTTCTGTGTTTGAGCATTTCATTTCTGCATGTGGATAAACTAAAAATACCATCTTACGGCTTCCACTTTGTCCACCTCCTCCTCCTCATGTTCTTATCTGTCACTGTACGTTAGTAGTAAAGAAAATTAGCATGAGCGCAGAGACAATTAATTGCGAAGATATCCGTCTGATCACCCATCATCCTTTTTCTCTTGTTGGTAAATGAATTTATGTGTGAGGGGGAACCATGACATAAGGAGAAGCGTCAGCCAATTATTGTTTTGTTAACGTATTCCAGTTCATTATCACAGACGATTTGGGGTCTAATATAGGACAGCAGTGAGCGTGTGTGTGTGTGTGTGTGTGTGTGTATGTGTGTGTGTGTCTGTAAGCATCCAGCAGTTGTCAGTTTCAGGAAGTGCAGATGGGATCAAAGAGACTCTCGGCTTCTCAATGTCAAGTGTGTGTGTGCGAATGTGTGAGAGAGAGAGAGAGGAGGAACTGTCAGTCAAGCTGTCAGGTGAACAGTTGATTAATGAGGCGCTGGAAATGTTTTACTGTATGAACACACACACACACACACACACACACTCATGCACACAGTCTCTGCGGTAGTGTAAATGTGTGTTTCTCACCTGCAGTGGAGTCAAAGGTTACATACCAATCAGACTTTCTTTTACTTTTCTTTTTTCTTTGGTGGCAGGTTGTCAATCGCTTGGTTTCCTTTCTCTCCGGCGAAAGAAAGAATAAGGGAACAGAAAAAAAGGGAGAATTAATTTTTGTAATTTTACCACCCAAGTTCACTCATAACACTACATTACATAAGCTTTCCATCTCTCTCTCTCACTCTCTCTCTTCCCCCTCAATTCCTCATTTGTTATTTCTGTCCTGCTTAACCTTTTGTTCCATCCATTTTTTAATGAAGACCACGAAGTTGACATAACGCCTTATCTTTGTCTGTGATCTTCCTGCACACACACACACACACACACACACACACACACTCTCCCATATACACTTTGTGGGCTTATAGGGAAATAGTGAGTTCTTCAGTCATCTCTGTTGAGTTTGTGTTTTAACAGAAAATGAATCTGTTCCCAAATCACCGTGAGAGGAAACAGGAGGGGGGGAGATAAAGAGATGGAGGTACAGTAGAGAGTGTGTATTTGGGGTTAAAGTTAGTTTAGCTTAGGTGGAAAGTTCATATTTGACAACGCATCGCCTCTCAGCCTTCTTCATGGGTTGCATATTTCCAGATAGAATCACATTAGACACCTTTTACAAGAAACTGCCTGTTATATTGAAGACAGTGTGGTAGGCAGGGATTCGTATGTTTGTTTTTTAAGAGAAAATCAGGGAGGACTGCAATGTAAATAAGGTTTTTATTCACATTACATCGAAGTTTTATAATGTTTTTCTTTATCTTCAGTAAAATTTACATGCGTGTTTTGTATATGTATGTAATAAGCAGGAAGCACTTTGCACTTGGAAATAGTCAAAAGGGATTCAAGTATTCTGCATTTACAGTCGAATGATGCAAGCAAAAGTATGGGTTATAAGATTGTGATTGTCTTCTTACATTATTAACTTTTAATTAATTTTGATGTCTCATTTTGATTGATAAAAAGCTCATAAATCATCTAAATCATCGTTATTTGTTGCTGTTACAATGAAAGCTCAGTTCTTTGATATTATCTGTAGATTTTAGCTTCACAGATATATTAGTAACTTCATATACTCAATGTTGGTTGATGAGTAACAAGAAATTGCAGAATAGAAAATGAATGTTTAATGTTTCTTAATACAGGCATGCTCATACTGCTTCATCTTTTCAAGTTTTATAGGCTGTGATTTCATATATTTGAATAGTTTTATGTAATGTCAGTGTTTATTTTTCAACTGTAAAATGAATGTTATATTTTTATGTTATATTAAACAAATATTGGTCCTTTAATTGTTGTCGAAACAAAAAAAATGACAAATATCAACATCGACACACACTGGTAAACAGGTGAATTACGTATCAAAACAACACTGTTTATTAATGTTTCCCTCCTTTTCTCTCTGCAGATAGAGAATCTCCAGGATCAGCTGAGGGATAAAGAAAAACAGCTCAGTGGTCTGAAAGATAGAGTCAAGTCTTTACAGACAGATACCTCAAACACCGACACAGCACTGGGAACACTGGAGGAGGCTCTGGCTGAGAAGGTACACACACAAACACACACAGACACACGTTGCTGGTCAACCTTAGGTCAACTGCCGAGCAAGGTTACATTAATAAAAACCATTATGAGCAAAACCACCGACCACCCACATAATGACCAGATGACTCTGGATAATGGGAAATGAACCAATAATCACATTGGCTGTTTCATTATTGAATCACTGACAGCCTGTGTTCATAAAAGATCAGGAACCGTCCAGCACATTGCCACATGGCTCGGTCTTCAACCGAAACAACAAACGCACGATCGCTGCCTGGGTCTGAACATTCAGATGCCGTAGCCACAAAAGTCCTGAACCACCTGAGCATGAGACTCGAACTCGCAACCGTCTTCTGTGTGATCTATGAGTCTTCCATCTTCGCTCCAAGTGAGGACTCGACCCTGATTCTGGGAAACGAACCAATGACACTTACACCAGCAGACCACTTTAAAGTGTTTGATGAAAATATATTTTTGTACTGTTAGGCGCGATTGTGTTACCGACCCAATCTCCTTCGCACTTGCACACGCGCACACATGCACACACACAGGAAACACGGCTATTAATTGTCCAGTGACTAATATTCAGGGTGTCAGCTAGATGTGTGAGTGTTGGCAGGCAGAGGTGGCCGACGACTTCTACTTCAACCAGAAGACTTTCTCAAACTTTTTTCCTCCCATTTTCATTGTTTTAGCATTCTTTCTTCCTTTCTATCCTTCTCTTGCTTTCCTACTTTTCTCTGTTACACACACACATGTTGTTTTGCACTGTGTTGTTTCAAAGCAGATCAGAAATACGTTACCTCAACTTTAAGTGCTTTTATCCTTTTTCATTCTTTAATTTTATGCATTGTATCTTGTTTGTGTTTCATGCTATTTATATATATATATATATTGCTGTCTGCTCCATTGAATATCTGTCTTCTCCATGTTATTATATTTTTGCAAGTATATTTTTCCAGTATGGTAATATTGATTGTGACACAAAACATGAAAAAAAATCAAATAAATTTGCTCGATATTAGTCATGCAGATATTTGTTGTAGGTCAGCAACACAAACACTCACTCTCACATATATACACACATTTATTTCTTCTATACTTGTGATGACCATCATTGACAAAATGTGTCCCCGAGCTCCTAACTTTAACCATCACAACTACATGCCCAACACCAACCTTAACCTAAAACTTACTAAAGTCTAATCAGAGCTGAAAAGACTGATCGTTTGATTGATTGGTTCACTGATGACACGTTATTCAACAGCTTTTTTGGTCATTAATTAATAATTTAAGTAGTTTTTTTAAGAAAAAATGCAAAGTATTCTCTGGTTGCAGCATCTCATATTTGAGGATTTGCTCCTTTCCTCAGTTTTATATGATTGTAAATTGAATATTTTTGGGTTTGAAGTGTTGATTTGACAAAATAAGCAACATTTGCCTTGGGCCCTGAGAAATTGCGAAGGGCATTTTTTAATGTTTTATAGGCCAAACGATTAATTAATGAGGGAAAATAATTGGTAGATTAATCGTTATTGAAAATAATTGTTAGTTGCAGCCCTCATTCTTACCTTTAACCCTGAAACAGCCCTTTGAAGAAGTCGAGAAAGCCAAAAAATTTCCTCACTCTTGAGGTGAGTCAAATCGGTCCTCTCAAAGATAGAAGAACACAGGCGCACACACACAGGACAGCCAATATACTCTTTGGGCTTTGTGCGCTGCTCTTGTGTGTGTGAACTTTTGTACTCGTGCTTGAACTAGCCGCTGTGTTGTTCTATAGCTGGAGAGTGTCTATAGTGTTTTAGTGGTTGTGAATATTAAATCTTGTGCCAGAACGTATTACGTGTCTAAAATCGCCGTTGGCTGTTAGATCCTGTCAGAGCTGCCATGTACATTAAGTTTAATGCGACTGTTATTAGTATAGAAACTTGATATTGAGTGACTGTGAATGACTGTTGGAGTGTATGTGGTGATTTTATTCTCCCTCTGCTTCTCTTTTCCTTCTACCTTGCCTACCTTTCCCTCTCCTCTCCCTTCTTCTGTCCTCCTCACTCCCATCCCCTCTTTTCCTACTTGGCCTTCCCTCCGTCCAGGAGCGCATCATCGAGCGGTTGAAGGATCAGCGGGAGAGGGAGGAAAGAGAAAAGGGGGAGGAGATGGAGACCAGCAAGAAGGAGCTGAAGGAGTTGAGGGAGAAAGTCTCCCAGCTGCAGACTGACCTCGCTGACCGTGAGGTAGATGACACACACATACAAACACACATCCATCTGTGCTGTAAGTCAGAAAAACGCACTCTCTCTCCTCTCTCTCTCCATGTCCCTATTGAGGAAACGTGATTGATCTATCGCTGCAGAATCGACCTTGGATCCTCCCAAGGTCTTTGCATTGAAGGACAACAATGATAAAACAATCACGTTTCCCTAACAACAATATGCAAGACCCACAACCAATGAAAGCAGAGTTTGGAGCACAATTCTTCCTGTTGTGACCCTTGTGATTCATATAAAAACACCAAAGCTGAGGCAATGAGGGAGAGATGGAGGATGACAAAGCATTTTTGCAAACTGTCTCCTCTTAATTCACCCTGCAGCAGTTGGACAGCACAGTTGAAACTTAACCATTAACCACTAATTTCCTCAGGAAGCATAAGCAGGTATACACCCAGTGTTTAGAAATCATTCTTCTTTATTATAACAGTGTTCATAAAATTAAAAAAAAATAGTGGTAACTCCACATCCTGCTGTACAGTCAGGGCCAGATGTCAAACCACAACCAAAATGACCACCGAGATGGCGCAAGAACAAAGAAAGAAATGAAGAAACGGATGTTAGTAGGGCTCAACAATATCACAATTTATAATAAATATCTACTTCCTGACAATAGCTATAACAACCAATTACATCCAGTCAGAAGTTTTGTCAACCAACCAGCTAGTGTCTTTATCTTGATATAGATTTTAGTTCATATGGTCCAGTCCTAGATGTTAGCCCACTGTGTGATTGGTTGAAATTCACATTTTCTGTTTTGTTCAGTGCCAAGATGGACAATAATTGCATGCATGCAAATTAACACATCAAAGCACACCTGCAAAGACACATTACATACACGAATGTTTCATATATAAGGACACATGTTAACACACACATGGCATATGTATGTCATTTGTTGTGTTGAGGCAAAAAAAATATAGTATGTTGTGGCATGAATTTTATCCTATAAAAGGTCTTAAAGTAATAGTTGGACATTTTGGAGGATAAAATACGTTTATTTGCTGCTGTCATGTCTCTAGCGAAATATAAAGCTCCTTTACCAGCAGGCGGTCCCTGTAAAACCACAAATTGATGTTTTTATATTTGGGTTTTGTATGGAATAAACAAGATACATCATGTTAATAACTGAGCTTTAGAGGCACTGCGAGACAGATGTTTTTAAACCTTTGGACCGAGCCAGGATAGCCGCTTCCAGCCTTTATGCTAAGCTAGGCTAACCGCCGGCTGGCTGAAGCTTCATATTTACAGTACAGACATGGGAGTGGTATTGATTTCCTCATTTAACTCTCGGCAAGAAAAAGAGAATATGTGTAAAAGTAAAACTATTCCTATTCCTATTGAAACTATTCATTTAAAGGGGAAATACACCCTAAAATCAAACGCACATGTTGTAGTAAAAAGTGCTTTTTGCTTTTTCTTACATGGACTGTTCTGCTAATTTTAGTGATTGTGGGGTCATAAAACCTGTTACTGTCCCATTATATAATTTCAGAAATACATGGGAAAACTTGTGGAGAAAACACGCATTCCTCTCTACACTGCTAAATGCAGATTTGGGGTTTGTCTGACAACAGCAATATATATACGTACCTAAATATAATCAGAGTAAGCAGCAAGGTTTCACTGACCAAAGCCCGGCCAAACATGATGATCTGTAGTCTGGAGTTGGTATTGTCAGTCAAGGGTAAAATTACATGTCTGAGTGTCTCTTCTGTGCCTGTCGGTTTCTGTTTCACTGCCCCTACCAAAAGAGGAAAAGACCAGAAAGGAAAGGGAGAGAGACTTCACGGATGGAGGGATTGAGCTGGAAGAGTGAGAAAAGAGACAGGTCATGGGAAAAAGTTTTGAAGAACAAGGGATGGAGTCAATCTCCCAACTTTGGAGGAATGATAATTCCAGTTTATGACAGTTTATGACTTGGATTTTATGACTGATAATAATTCATATCAGTTATAATATACAATTATACATTTGTTATCAATTATGATAATACATAATTACTCTGCTGGGGATGCAGCAACATCGCTATAAAAGAGCCTCAATGGGACAAGAAAAAGGAGTAGTCAGATGATGCGGCAGGTTTTAAACATACTTGCAGGTTAACCAATTTATTGGATGAGAAAACAAAAATGAATGTGAAATTATCACCCAAACTGTGTTGTAAACCAGTAAAATCCATCACAATTTACAGTTCAATCTCCCGGTTCAAGTTACAGCAGTTAAGGGATTAAGGGGTGAAGGGAATATTACCAACATTTTGGGTGTGTTCATTTTCAGTTTAATCTCAAAATTAAATGGTTTGGATGAAACTATTACAAGATTAAACTTTTGGCTTGTTTACAACTTCTAATCTCTCGATCACAATCACAATGTTACCATAACTGATAGAAATGATTGCCAAAACTGTGAAATGGAATTATTCTATAACGGCGGTTGGTGACAATACTGTTGATATACCCATGAGTATTGCACTAAACCCCCATCTGCTTCAGCTGAGCTGCTCAGTATCCAGCGGTAAGAAGCTGTGGTTTTGACTTCTGTCTGTATCACTCATTGTCTCTCTCTTTGTCCCCCCTTTTTACCCTCCAGACATCTGTGTTGGATCTGAAAGAGAAGGCTTCCTCTCTGGCCTCCTCGGCTCTGAAGAAGGACAACAGGCTGAAGAGTCTGGAGATCAGCCTGGAGCAAAAGAGAGAGGAGTGTGTCAAACTGGATAACCAGCTAAAGAAGGTTAGCTGTAACATAACATCAAACGAGATGCTGATGATGACTAGGTTAGGAAAGCAGCCACCTAATGAACACCCAGTTTTAGCTGAAAGTGAAAATACCAAAAATGTAATAATAACGATGTGTTAATGGGATTATAAAAGCATGAACATTACATCCTTACACAGATGGATGTAGAGGTTGTATTAATTGTCCAAATTTAACACCCAGCTCCGGCTACATTTGGATGAAGACAGGTGGACTAAAACGTTTCCAAAAACAGTTTTGTGGCCTAATGTTGGCCGTGATGGACAGACACAGTTTAGCCAACAAAACAACATCCATTAAATGAATCTCATTGGTGAGGAAAATACATACAGCGCCCGCTTTTTAAACAAAAAAGACAATTGCACAGAAATAGAGGGTTTAAACTAAAAAACTTCTCACGTCTTTCTCCCCTTTCTTGTTTTCCTTTAACTGTTTTCCAAGAGGTGTGTGTGTGTGTGTGTGTGTGTGCGTGCGCGCGTGTGTGTGTGTGTGTTTGCATATCACATATTCTCTCCCACACAGCAGCCCATAAAATGGTGTGTGTGTGACGGCTTGCTGACAGCCTTACAGTCATTTTCACAGAGTGGAGAAGACAGCACCACCACCACACCCTGAATGTGCATGTAGGTCTGTGTGTGTGTGTGTGTGTGTGTGTGTGTGTATGTATGTGTGTGTACGTATGTGGCAGAGAGAGAGAGAGAGAGAGAGAGAGATAGAGAGAGAGAGAGAGAGAATGTATGGAGGTGTCATTGGAGCTCTGGTGTTTCTCTCATTAGAGTATATTTCTTAGTCTCTTTCTGTTACCATGGATGGAAGAAAGAGTGAAAACTCGTGTGTCTGTGTGTGTGCGACTTGATTGACATTCTGCATGTGACACTGTGTGTGATGTTTTTTTCCTAGTCTTATTTGTCTTTCTCTCTCTCCCTCTTCCCTCCACCCAGATGTTCTTATTATATCGTCAGACACCCAAACATTTTCTCTCCACATAAAGACCTGTAAAAACTGTTGTGCACTTCCAAAACTAATACGGTTTATGTATTGTGGGACCAAGGCGTGTGCACACACACACAAAGTCAATCTGTCCCAAGAGCAACATTTGCTTCTGGGAAACACACACAGCTGTTCTAACCTCTAAGCTGGTTATAACTCCTTTTTTTTTTCTTTGTTTTATTTCATTTCTTTCTTTTTCTCGTTTTATGCATCTTCTGCATAGCTGAGCAGAGCAGCAGAAAGAGGAACGACACTCCCAACTCAGTTTACCTTTTTACTTTCCTCACCTTTTCATGATCATGCTAATCTTATCATAAATCAACATTATGTGTGTGTGTGTGTGTGTGTGTGTGTGTTTTCGTGTGTGTGTGTGAAAAGCAACCCAAACTCAAGACATCATTAGTGAGCCAAACCACAATGCTTACAGTTATTAATAACATACCTTAATTATTAATAACATACCTTCACACATTTATAACACAGCAGCATTCATACCATACTGTGGTTTATGGCTTATTGTTTATTTTGTTTATTTGATAGCAATAATAGAGAAGTGAGAGGAAACTAAGGTGGAGGGAGATGCAACAAACAGCGATGTTGCAGTTCATGGTGTCCAGATTTTGTAAGGAGAAGTTCAAACTCATTATCACCATCATGTTTTGTCCCCAAATGTATTGAGTTCCTCACACATTGTTCTATATTAAAGTCATTCATGTTTAATAAAACTTAGTTTGTTAGATTTTTTCCAGGCTTGTTGTTGCTTCACCCAATTAACTTTGATTTTTATCACAACTGATCAGGCTGCATCATGTCTTTACTGTTTCTCAAACACTGTGCATACTTGACCTGAGGTGCTACTGTAAAAGCAATATCTCGAGTGTCTTGTATTCAGTACAAAAGCATATAAATCCTTTTGCTGGTCTCAGAATGATGGTATTTGAATGTAATTTTATCTTGTTTATCTTTTTCATGCCAGTTATACTCTTAAACAGTCTAAAAAGCCATGTGTCAGTTTCATCAAATCCATCCAACCCGTCCTTAACACACATATTGTTATTGGCACGTGCTTTTTAGTTAGACCTTATCGTTTCCATCAAATGGTGGTCACCTCATTTTGGAAGCTAACCCTCAGTTTATTTATAATAATTAATTTCTGTTCCAGGCTCAGAGTGCAGCTACGGAGTCCTTGGCCAACGCTGAACTCTCCGAACGCATCTCCTGCCTGGAGCAGGAAGTGGCCCAGCACAAAGAGGATGCTGGGAAGGCCCAATCTGAGGTGGAACGACTTCTGGAGATCCTGAGGGAGATGGAGAATGAGAAGAACGACAAGGAGAAAAAGATCCACGAACTGGAGAGGTGAGAGAGGAGGATACATGAGATGCATGAACAGAGAGGGGGATGTTTTGAATTGAAAAGAAAAATCCTTACTCTAGTTGAAAAGGAAAACAGAATTTCTAAAAAAAAATTCATGCATGTCTTCCCTTCCTCTATTAATCTAAATCAGTAGGAAACACCTGTGACTGTCTTTACTTGTTGAAATAATCATTTAATGTAAAATTAGACTCCACTTTGTTGTCCATTTTCCATTCAGTTTCAGGCTACATATTGTTGGAGTCTATGGTAATCAGTAGTTTTCCACTTTTCCCTCCTCTTCCTCTCCCTTCTTTCTTCCCCTTTTCTCTCTTTATTTTGGCTTTATTTCATCCGTCATCCCTTGTCTCTTCCTATTTTGGTCATCATACCTTATCCACATGTGTGTATGCATAAAAACTGTATACATTCATGTGATTCTGTATCTGTGTGAGTGCATTCATGATTGTTTGCTGTGTGTGTGTGTGTGTGTGTGTGTGTGTGCGTGCGCATCCATCACACCCCAGAAATCCTTCTGCCTCTCATCTGTGGCGTTCTCAGCAGTCGCGAAATCAAGCCCCTCCCCCCGCTGCCTCTCAGCAGCCAATGGGGGGGATGGTGTGGGACTACCTGGGCACGTGAGTGGCTGGAGTCCCTGTCAGTCAATTAGACCATTGCACGACAAACCTCACTTTGCTTGTCATGGGACGGGATATGAGAGCACTTTATAAAAGCAATTACTCCCATGTGGAAAGGTTCTATGAAATGAAATACTTCCTTATTGCAAAAATCTGCTTCAATGGTTCCAGTTGGGATTGAACCTCTGATCGCCACATGATGCAGATTGTGATTTAAGATGATCAGAGGTTACTCCATTGAGATTAAAATGTCGTCTGACAGTATGCGACATGTCAAATTCACAAGATAGTTTCACTAATACAGTCATTCATTATGTGTTACATCTTCAATGATGACATAATGATCTGTGGTTATTTAAGGTATAATTCATTGAAATACAAAAAATTATTTAGAGCTGAGACTTGGACGATTTATTGATTAGTCAATAGACAAAAAAAATATTGACAATGGCTGAATTTTTCTAGCAAAAGTATCAAATATTTACTGCTTTCAGCCTCTTAAATGTGAGAATGTTTTGCTTTTCTTTATCATATACAACTTTATCATATACAATAATAAACTGAATATCTTTGAAATTTGGACTGTTAAGATAAAACATGTAATTTATGTATCTCACTTTGGGCTCTGGGAAATTATGATGGACATGTTTCACCATTTTCGGACATTTTATAGACTAAACAATTCAATGATTCATCACTAATTGTCAGATTAAGCTGGGTGCTAATTAAAATAATCATTAATTGCAGCCCTAAAATCCCCTTTTTTTTCTTGTAGCGTGTCACATTAAAAGAAACTAACAAGACACATAAATGTGACTTCAAGATGTTTCACGTGTTCGCAAGCCTGTTCCACATGGGACAAAGCTGAGTATGTTCACTAATAATCACCATAAAAGAGTTGCAGCATTGACTCATGTTGTTAAAGTACAACATATTTGGTCTTCTTCTTGGATTGAGAAGAAAAAAAAAAATGCTAAAGTGCAGTTACTGGAGCGAGTTGTACTGGTACACATCTGTGGCAGCAGCAGAAGTTCTGTCGTCTGTTATACCGTGGCGTGACAGGCAAAACTGCTCCCAAAAGTTTGTAAAATGAGGGCACAGTTTGGCACCAGAGTCTCGGCTATACAGCCTGAAACTCTTTGAGCCTCTGTTCCTGTCAGTGATGCAACTCTTTCATTTAGTGGCTCTGTTTTCAAGCTTCACTTTTGTTTTACTTTCAGTCGAGGATGCTTGACTTGCAGAGTTTAACTCACTCTTTTTCTTTTATTAGGAGTCTGGACAGTTCACTCTGTTTTTTTTATAAAAAAAAAATCTTTTTGATAACAGGAATGATTTGTCTGTTTCTAACTACTTTTTTACCTGTCTTTTGTAATTTTGGATCAACCTGTCTGTCTCTCTTTGCTGTCTGTCTATCTACTGTATATCTACCTCATTAGCTAGTCTTAATCTTACTATCTGCCCTTTCCTTTCTGTCTGTATCTGATTACCTGTATGCCTGCAGCCTCTGCCTGCCTGCCTGCCTCTCTGTGTGTCTCCCTGAATGTTTGTTTCATTCTGTCTGTCTGTTGTCTGTCTGTTCATAGTGTTTCTGTATTAAGAAGGCAAAAGAAAACATGAGCCTCAGGAGATAAAGTTTTTATTTTTCCTGAAACTACTTCTTAAACAGGATCAAGGGTCTTTATCTGATGGCCAACAGACAAATGACATACAAAAAACAATTTGAAGTGTGCAAAGAGGTTGCATTTAGTTCGTTGACCTGCCTAAATAACGGAGAAGCAAGAGTTAAGAGTAAGTCTTCAAGGGTCAGGCGTGTCAGAGCTGTCTGTGGTTATGAAAACTGGTCTGTCTCTGTCTGTATGCTTCTCGACAGCTTTGATTTCTGCACTATCATATGCTGTCTGTCTGCTGTTTCTCTTTCTGTCTCTTTAATCCTCTCTCCAGTTTCTTCCTTGGACTGTCTGTTTGCGTGTTTATCACTTTGACTGTAAGACTAATGGTTGTTAATGATTTTAGGGAGATTTAGTATTTCCTCACGGTGTCTGTCTGGCCAATAGAAATACTAGACTATTAATAATTCATCACTTGCTGACTTCAAACTGGGGGGTTTTAACTCTGTGTATGCGTGTGTGTTATTTAATCTGCCAGTAGCCAACATTGTAATGTAACTTTATAACAATTTAAACCTGCAGGTGGGTTTACATATAGGATTTAGGTTCTTACATTATATGTATTTCAAAGAATTTTAATTCTCCCAGAGGATTACAATAAAATAAAGGCTTCTCTGCGTGCAATATTTAATATCTGACCATAGCGGGCTGCTTGAAAACTGGAAAGGTATCAAATTTAAGTATCAGATTTAAGTATTTCAAAGAATTTCAATTCTCCCAGTGGATTACTATAAAATAAAGGCTTCTCTGCATGCGATATTTAATATCTGACCATAGCGGGCTGCTTGAAAACTGGAACGGTGTCAGATTTAAGGTTAACACAGAATATTTGAGAACAGTATCCTATAATATTTAAGATTAAGTGGATTTTTATAAGGAAATGTCACTTTCCTTTTGTACACTGCCACACACATTACTTTGAAGTAAGTATGTAGGGGTTATATTGGAGCGTGTAAGGATATGTGATACTGTGAACACACACATAGCGTTTTCATTTAGCTGTTATATATATGACGAGGGAAGCTATCCATGTCTAACCTAAGGCTGTGGTTAAGCATTAGCATGATAAAACACAGCCATGAAAAGGACTGAATTGACAGCTGGCTAAGCTCGCCTCCCTTAGTTACTGTTACTGTGTCTGTCAAGCTTTCCTTCCCATAAAATGATAATGGTGGTTTTTAAATAATGGGTCCTTGACATCAGACAGAAGTAGATCAAAGCATGGTCACTGGCAGATTTTGCAAGGTGTAGCTAGCTAGCTAATTAAGCTAACATTAGCTCCATAAGTTGGTTGAAAAAGTGTCTCTTGCTGACTTTTTTAATCTTTCCAACTCCTGTTTTAAAACAAGAATATCGTAAAAGGGGTTTAAATATGTAAGTACTTGATGGAAGGAAAACATAAGATCCGACTTATTTCATTTGAACATAACTCTATTTGGCTGCGTAGCCGAAATCCTTGTCCACATTTTAACAAAACAGTATGTTTTCTCTTTTAACATTACAAGATACGTTTTTTAGGATGAGGACTAACCAATGTGATTGGCAAATGTAACACTTTCTCTGGTAATGACTTTGACTGGAGTTACTGGAGTGTAAACTTCCTCAAATCCAATAAAGGGCAGCTAACTCAAAAGTCTAATAGTATTTAGGACCAGCTTTCACACAGTGGACCAACACTACACAGTGGAAGGGCAAGTTACGAACGGGGCTGTTTTTTAAATGTTGTGTCGGTCAGACTACAGAATTTGAAACCTTGTTACTTGATGAATCATATGCTCCTTGGCTTAGAGTTACGACTGAGAGCAGGTAAACACGCAGTTTAATAAATTCCTTCCACTTTTTTCCTCGTGTTTTGAATTTGGAAAGGCATAAAAACCCCCAAAACATAGAAACGCCACGCTCCAAACTCTTGTGGAGAAACCCAAAACTTTACAGGCCTCCACGCCTAGTAACGGTTGCTAAGCTATGACTGGAGAATCGGTCAGAACAGTCAATTGGTACGATTTTTTATTTTCCTCTTCTTACTCCCTCTTCAAGAACTTCAGGCAAGGCACCATAAATCATTTTAAACCAAACAACTGATTGTTCACGGATGTCAGTATTTGTTACTGTATAAAAGTTAAGCAGAGTAATGAGGAAACCTTACCCGGATTTTAACGAAGGACGAAACATTCACTGTTTAAGATTGTAATAGTCAGTAAATTGACTGTTTCTGAAGCCGCAAGTACTGACCCTGTAATATAAAGTGTACTAATACTGAGTACATCCCAGGGCTACCTAACCATGCTGTGAATTATAAGAGCCCCGAGCAAACAGGTACAGCATCAGTGGACGATACAATTGCCTGTGGCCAACTCTTAGCTTGGCACCAAGGCTAACCCTCGGCTATATGAGTGAGCAGGGGGAACATTACTAATGAAAAGATCAGATGTGGGTTAAACAAGGGTAAAAATCAACCCTTCTTCTTTCTCCTCTAGTGTAAATCCAGCTGTATGGTACCGGGTTATTTATTTCAGTAACTAGGATGGTAATTGGAGCAGACTGAGTGACTTCACACTGAGGGGAAATGGAGCTGAAAATCTGCCCTGATGGCCAAAATAAAGGATTTGGACGGAAGAGTGGAAAACAGAGTGAGGGAAAGAAAGAGGAAAAGCGAAAGGAAGGAGGTGGTGGAGGGAGAAAAACAGTGTGAAAGAAAAGAAAAAAGGGGTGGAGATTTACAGAAAGAAAGACAGAAAAGTACAAACATGGTGAGGAGAGGGAAATAGAAAACACAACTGATAGAGAGGACTGAAAAGGGAAGAAAACAGAGAGAGAAAGGAAGGAGGCTTGGAGAGATGTAGAGTATAAACCTGAGTAATGGGAAATTAGAGAAGTTTATTGCGTGTTATATTGTTCTGTAATGGACAATTTGTCTCTGGCACGCTGTCATTAGCGTGCGTTCCCAGGCATAAACTCACCCTTGAGTTTGGGCTTTGCCAGTTAAACTGAACATATGAGGAGGGTTTGAGAGGAATACTATTTGGGGTCAACCCATTCAGGAAGTAATTTTATTTTATTTTTTTTCAAACTTCATATCTTAGCAATTACATCTGCCATTCGGTGGAGAATTCTCCACAATTCCACAAACTTTTCAAGTGTCCCCAGCGGGAAGCGAAATATGCCGAGGAAGAAATAAAGCATAGTGAGCATGCTTTCAGCTCGTGCTTTGATTGGTGAATTGCTCACTTTCGTTTTGTCTGTTTGTCTGCCCTTTAAATGTCTGTAGGGGGTCATGTGAGGTAACCTTCATTACTGTAATGAAAAGAAGATTGCTTGCGTTTAACCTGTCTGTCTATGTGACTGTCTGCCTGCCTCGCTGTTTGCTTGGTCATGCCTGTCTCCCTGTTTATGTGTCTGCCTGCAGAGTCTCTATAGTTAATTATGTCTCTCTGTCTGTCTCACTGTCATTTCCTCTGTCTCTCATCTCCTTTTCTGTTCTTTGAAGAGTGATCAAGCTGGCTAACCTAGCGCTCAACTCCTGTCTCCCCTCTCACCTTTCCCTGTCCTTCTCTGTCTCTCTTTCCCTTTCTTTCATCTTTACTATGCAACACTGTCTCCTGCTCTACCCAGTTTTGCCTCAAGGTTAGTACCGCACGCCTATTTTTTTCCTCTTCTGTCACTGTCTCTCTCATTCTCATCGAGCTCTCCTTCATTGTCATACCTCTTGTCCTTGCAGAGAGACACCCTCATCTCCTTCACTCTGTCATAAACTCTGTTTTTTAATCATTCGCATCATGTCTCTCTCGTCTTTGAAGGAGACACCTTGACTTTCACTCTGCTCTCTCTCTCTCTCTGTCACATCGCTGCTTCTTTGAAGAGGAAACAATAATGTTTCCTTCTTTCACCCACCATTATAACATCCCGCTAGTCTCTTCATGATACCAGCATTTGAACTTTCATAGTAGCATGACGTTTAATCGTTTCAAATTTGAGGCTACCACAGCAAATAAAAGAAAAATGTTCAAGCAATGTATCGCCGTTATTAACTTGGACAGCTGTGAACTTTTGCTCGGAGATCTTCTTACTTCTGCTGGGGTTTTTTTGTCTTTGTGGCTGTTTTAGTGAAATCATTCCATATTTTGTTCCTGTCACTACTTTTGTTAAGCACTCAAGATGGCCTGGGATTCAGCTCAAGTTGTAGTGAACTTTTTTTTTTTTTTTTTACATTGTTCCTGGAACTTCCTGCTGTTCAACCCAGATGCTGTAATCTTTACAATATTTTTAAACTTTTATTGAATAGTTTAAAGGAGTAGTTTTGACATGATTTACTTTATTGCTGAGCATTAGATGAGATGATCGATAATACACTGATGTCTGTCTATTCAATGAGAAGCTGGAGCCAGGAGACGGTTAGCTTAGCTTAGCATGAAGACTGGAAACATGGGAAAGCACCCCTAAAGCTCACATTATATCCTGTTGTTGTCATCATGAGGTTGGGATCAAGAAGCCACATAATTGCATGTTCAACTGCAATATGTTTTTTTTTTTACACTTCGGTCTTTGTACGGTTTAAACAAATGATATGTAACGTGTTACTTATGAGCTTTAGCTTTAACAGCAAGGCTAGTTGTTTCCTCATGTGCTCATAACTTTATGCTAAGTTAAGCTAACCAGACAGGTGGACAGATATGAGAGTTTTATAGATCTTCTCATCTAACTCCTGGCAAGAAAGCAAATAAGCACATTTCCATAAAATGCCCAACTGTTCCTTTTAAGTTTGATCACATAGTACTGTCCTTATTCCAAGGTTGAAAAAGTCAAACTCTTGTTTTTCTTTGTTTTTTTCACTTATAAATATTCCTATTTGTACTCAGGGGGTGAGGCAGTAATGAGATTTCAGCATGCAAAACCAAATGTCTGAATTTGGTCATTTCTAACAGACATATCACAGTCATATTGAAATTTCTCTGACCTCCACATTGTGATCGACCACATAATAACCACTTCTTCCTTCTGTTTCCTGCATAAATCTGGTGGTCTGAGTGTTTTGCTCTGCTGTAAAGGTCTCCCCCCACTGCCAGCTCATTCTTTCTTTTTTAACTTGTACAGCCACTGTTCCCGCTGCCGTCTTGTCAGCTTTTTCATCACTGTTGTTCTGGTGTTTTTGATTCAACTCTAGAGAGAAAGAAAAAAAAAAAAAAACAAAAGAAAAAAGTTAGTATTGCTTTTCTGTCTGGTAGGCGACAGAAGACTTCTTTTTTCTTCTGTCCTTTTTTGTGTTTTTGTTTTTTTTCTATTTTTCTCGTCTTGTCTTTTTTCTGGTTGTTTTGATCTTGAGCTAAGGAACTCCTCATCCACTGCCAAAAGTCTGACATCCATGTTTCTGTAGCTTAAAAAGGAATTGCATCGTCTCTTTATATGTGTGTGTGTGTGTGTGTGTGTGTGTGTGTGTGTGTGTGTGTGTTGGTGTGTGTGTGAGATTCCTTTGAGGTCCTGTATGACTCTGAGCATCAAGGTGGTGCAGGGATTTGTCAGCTAATGGGTGACAACAACACACACACACGCTATCACAGACCCATGCATATTTTTTTGGCGTGTGTGTGTGTGTGTGTGTGTATCTTCCACACACACACACAAACACATGCAAGAAGGAATTTGCCAGCTAATAGGTGACAACACTAGTGGGGATGACTGCTGAGATTTATCTAATTAAAATACCTGCAAACACACGATTTAAAAGACTGAGAGTAATGAAAATATTTTTAGAAAATGTACAAATCTTCAGTGCAGCGCTCACATTATAAATTATTCTGTCTTATCTAATTATACTCTGCTTTGTTGTAGTGACATATGTAAGGAACGCTACTGTATTTCACTGCATGAATGTATTTCATGTATACAGTTAAAAGGCAGCATTGAGACATTGAGCTGACTTGTGCTGTTGACTCATCTACAATATAATCCAGAGTTCAGATCAAAATATGAATATAAGGCTGAGGAACGGAGCGTCGGCATTTAATTTAGTTACTTCACCGTTCTCCATATTAAACAAAGACACTGCCAACATCAACTCCAACTCTCTGTCACATGCTTATACTATTACTATTATCTAAACACTTTCAAATTAGCTGTATGGCTAGTTCTGAAGTGTGGATATATCCTGTAAATATGATTTATTTTCATAAGGATGGATGCAATTTAAAAAGACATTTTACTTACTGCGGTAGTATCACAGTATTTTTTTTTTTTTTTTTTTTTTACAGCTTGTTTCCTGTAACACACTGTGTGGCAGTTACTGAGGCTCATATGCAGTCTAAGTTGCCTTACCTCCTTATTTACTCTATTATTATTTTCTTCTCTACCTGAGGGGATTGTTCTACAGTCATTTAACAAACCACAAAATAAGTATTTCTTTAACTCCTCAAAAATGTCCCCCTTCCACTTTAAGTTTTTCTTCTGCACTAACAGTGAGCAAGGCTTAACTATTATGTTTTTGATCATTTCTTCCTTTTTATGTTTTATAGTTTTTTTTATGGGCTTAATAAACCAAACCAATATTTCCTGTATTTTCAAAGGAAATACTGAATTCCAAACGGTTAAAAGGAAATCCTTGATGTTAATGTTGGGTGAACTATGTGCAGTAAACATACATGAGGCCCCCGAGCATTTCTGATCAAATATTTATACAGGACTCCAAATGTAATATTAATATTACCTTAATGTGGGTCCCTGAATAGCTGCCACATGCTAATGAGGGAGCTTTAAAAGTTTTTATTTTGTAGAGTTTGGGGTTTACTAAAGTTTATGTGTGTGTGTGCGTGTGCGTGTGTGTGTGTGTGTATACTTTCGGGAATACATTTCAGACCAGTTAATTGGGGACGGTTTGTCCAATTGGGGACAAAAGCCATGTCCCCAATTGGGAAAATGCTGATTTTTGGATCAGTGGTTAAGGTTAGGGTAAGGGTTGGGCAAGAAGTGGTTATGGTTAGGGTAAGTCTCCAGGAAATGAATGTAAGTCTATGTAATGTCCCCAAAAGTGACCTAGGGCAATGTGTGTGTGTGTTTCCATTTTTGCTGCTCTTTGCCAGAAGTATAGAGTATTTTTTTTATAAATGAACATTTTAAAGGAGGCTTTTGTTTGTGCATTTATAAATATAGAATATTAAATGTGTGTGCGTGAGGATATTTTGGGCAAAATTTAGGAAGTTCAAAGTGCTGTCAGCAAGTTAGTGTGTGTTTACATTAGCACATAATATATGTTTACAGTATGTGCCACCATGTTTGAATGTGTGTATTTCTGTGTGGGTGTTGGAAAATGGACACATGTTGTTATGTGTCGAGTCGCATTCACAACTGTACGTGTGCGCGCAACCCTGTGTGTACTTTAAATATTTGTGTGTGGTCCGATCCAAGACTTCATATAATATAAAGCAGGTTGTGTTCAAAACTGTTCACAGCACCAAGTGTGTGTGTGTGTACGCGTGTGTGTGTGTGTGTGTTTCTCCCACTATGACACAGTTTTGGTAAATTTGTGCATTCATGTGCGCTTATACTCTGTGTCAGTAACTGTATAATTGTGTGTGTGTGTGTGTTGTGTGTGTGTGCGTAGATGTGGTTTCACCACACATTTGTATGCCGTGTTTACAGCGTTGTGGGTAAAGGGAACTCTCCTGTGATTCCGCCTCCTCCAGCGGTTTGCAGCAGTTGTTGAAAGTGATTTCAGAGGGAGAGTGAAGGAATTATTTTACATATTAAAACAGCTTCAAATGGCACAGAGCCTCAGCTGAGCAGAGCCATCGAGTTCACCAGGCAACTTTTGCCCCTTAAAGCGATGCGTGTAATGAAAATGTTTTAGAACACCAAAACATTTTCATTACACGCATTGTTTTAATTAAACATTTGTAAAATCACAACTGCAACTTTTTAAAGCGTATTCATGTCACATCTGTTTAGTTAGTCAGGAGAGAGAGAGAGAGAGAGGAAAATGGAGAAATGGAAAAAAAAGGACTGGGCCGCACTGTTGAACGCAGATGTCACGACATTAAAGTTATATAGCTGTATAGAAATGATATTATAGCGGTAATTTATCAAACCCTGAAGGGAAATTCTCCTTTCTCCTGCCTTTTCCACAGCGAGGTCAGACGTCAGGATCAGATAGAGAGCAGCACTCCTCGATCTGGGAGGGATTTTAGTGACTAACTACCTCATAATGAAGTAACTTGTATAAATGAAATAAAGTATCTACACCCACTGGTCCTTACGTCATGAAAAAACACACTTTTAAATCAAAGTCAACATCCCAAAGTTTTTAAAAATATCAAGGTATGTCAGGCTGAATAATGGAGAAACATGCACAAAGATGCAAAAAAAAATCAATATATCCGTTTCATCCACTGAGGCAGCAATACTAAAAGCACTTGACTTTTAATATTTATCTCAATGTAGGCATCTTGTATCTTCAGTAAAGTGCTAGAACAAACACTTTTATCATTTTTATGTGGTAATAATGTGGTAAATTAGTTTTTTTTAATTAAACTTAAAGGAAGAGATTATTTCAACTGATCTGACATATAATGACAAAAGATACAATTATATTGAGTAGAGCTGCAACAGTTAATAAATCAATCAGTTGATGGACAGAAAATTAATCTGCAACTATTTTGGTAAGTGAATGATCTTTTTAGTCATTTTTTAAGAAAATATACCAAATATTGAGTGGTTGCAGCTTCTCAAACGAGAGAATTTGAAGCTTCTCTGTATCATATGTGATAGTAAACTGAATATCTTTGGATTTTGGGCAAAATCAGTCAAAACAGATGTCTCTTAGAGCATTAAGAAATTATAACAGGCATTTTATATACAAAACTATTAATCAATAAATCGAAAAAAATAATCAGCAGATTAATTGATGATGAAAGTAATTGTTTGTTGCAGCTCTAGTATTGACCAGTAATAATGTAAAAGTGCACGATGAAAATTTGTCATTTTAAATTAAGTTAAATAAGTAATAAATAATAAATGAAATAAATAATAATTAAATAAATTCTTACCTTTTAAGTATTATTCATAGGATATAATATGTGAATTGACAGCTTTCTTTAACATTCTAAACAGCAATCTGGCAAAAAACCTGGTTGTGATTGTTTGATTGCTATTGCAGTAACCTATGATCCATGGTTTAAGGATTGTAGAGGAGTACAACAGAGGAGGAGGAGAGGCGTTCAGGGGAAAGGAAAGCACGGAAGAAGATGGAAGTGACAAGAGAGGGAGAGGAGGGAATTAGCGAGAGGAAAAGGAGAGAAGAAATGGTCTATGGTCTAGTGAAAATATTTTATCCAAAGGAAAGAGCAGTGTTGCATTTGGAGAGGGAGTGGGTTTAGAGGAGAGCGAAGGGAAAGGGGAGCGGTGAGGAGAAATCCACTCGTCCTCCTACGTTGGCTGGATGCAAATAAATTATTGCTTTTAATGCAAATGATAATAGTGCAACATGCAAAAAAAATAAGGGTGTTGGATTGGGTGAGCATTCCAATGAGATGAGAGCGGAGAAGGAGGTACTCGCTGTGGTCTGATGCACGATAGTTACCCATGCAAATGACCTGCGTGCTGAAAAGTGATACAGGCAAACAAGTGAGGTTTTAGCAAAACAAGTGTTTAGCATTAGAAAGAGAAGAAAGAGAGGGAGTGTAAGTGGGAGTGTTGAGTCAATAGGAAACATTGCTAAACTAAAGGTCTATTCCACATGCACTCACACACACACTCACATACATACAGTAAATGTAGCATGAAGGGGGGAAACCTCAGAGAGCTAACCAGATGGTTGGAGCTTCCTGGAAATCCTCCAATAGGAACATTCCTGCCTGTTTATGACCTGTTACATACACACACACATAGTGTATGGTGCAAAATTGATCCCAAATATTGAAATAACTTTATCCCACATTGAGGGTGCAAACTCGAATCAGGACCGAACAAAGGAAACAAAAAAAAAAACAAAACACTAAAATGCATCTGACTCCAGGGTTACTTCATCTACTTTCCTGTTTAACATTTGAACCCAATTTGGATGTAATTCCTGTGCAATATGGTACACATGTAGACCGTTTAAAATGCACACACCAAAACAATACAAGTAAAAGCCAAACATACACACGCAGACACACACACACAGGCACGACTTAACACGCTGATTATTATTCTGTGAGCTTTGAATGGCCTGATGCTGCAGAACAGTTTTGGCCCCGTCGTCACATTTCAATTTTTCTTCCAGCTTCCCAAATTTCTCTGGAAGGTTTGCAAATGGGCCCCCAGGACCTTTTAGAGAACACATAGAGGATTTTATGTTACCATCCTCTGCCAATGTCATTTCTCAACTTTTCTGGCAGTGATACTGATGTAAAAGCCATTTGATGGATTACTCCCATTATTTTAAGTTAGTTTAGCAGGTATTTTATGGCTTAGAGAGACAGGAAAGATGAAAGAGAAGAGATGCCATTAAATATTTAGACTCAAGAACATGTATATCACTGTAGATGTAAACAAATAAACTTTACACTCTCGTGAATTCAGGCAGTACATTGCACTCAAAGGAATAGAGCAGTGGAGCACAGGCAGAGGACAAAGGTCATGGGATGATTGGAACCTGTATACACCTTAGGAAACAAAATAGTCAGTATATGGCTTGTAAAAATGATTTCCCATGAGTGCAGAGCTTTGCTGCTGCTGTGAGACGGAGCATGCGGTGGATTCCCATCACTGCAGGTCAGCTCTTTTACTGGCAGCTGCAGCAATGGAAGTGAAGAAAATGGATTTATCTACAAGCCTATAAAAAGTTATGATAACAAGAACACACACACACACACACACATGCATAAACATTTGCAAAGTACAGGCAGACGTACGGCGCACATGTTTAAAAAAAATGCAAACACTCACAGATGTACGCAGAGACAAAAGAATGATATTTATTGAGTTTGAAGTGTTAGTCAGCAGAATGCTTACACTGTTGTCCTTTGTGTTGTTTTATTTTTCATCTGTCATGATTCAGTAGAGGTTTGTGAACCTTCCTGGCATTAGTGTTGGTTAGTCCACATGTGTGTGCGTGTGTGTCTATGAGTGAAAGGTATGAAAGGTCCTGATCAAGTCAAGCTGGGGTGATAGCTGATAGGTCTGTGACAGAGGCACAATGGCTTCCAGACAGCTTAAACATGGATTACGGTAAACCCTTTCTCCATCTCCTAACCCTGCTGCTCCCATGAGGAATCTCTCTCTCTCTCCTTCTCTTTGTCTCCTTTACTGTTGCTCTCTCTCTCTCTCTCTCTCTTTCATTCCCCAGATGATGATTTAGGCTCTACTTCCCGACACCCAGTAATCCCTCTGCGAAAAGACCTGTCATACTTCCCACTGAGGAGAAATCTTTAATGCCATCTACTCATTGATTCATAGCTTTTTATTAAATTCATTTGCTGATCTTTGCATTACTGGTATATTGGCCCAAAGGGATTTTATTTCAGCATTGTGTTGCACAGAATAGTGTCTTGCAATATCATCCTAATGGCACTTAAAGGTATTGAGTATTTAATATGTGTGGTGGTAGACGTTTAAGAATCTTTAGATTACAAAAAAAAAAAATGTTAGCTGCATTTGCATGACTTGCTGTCACTTTGAATACTGGTATATTCAGTTTGGTTGCTATTACACTGTGTGTGCATGCACGTTCATTCATTCATTCATTCAACTTTAGAGATTAAAGTTGACTTCAGGGGCTAAAATTGAAAACCAGACCTGTCCTGGAGTATTATTTAAGTGCTGTTTTAAGCATGAAACTGATAGTTCTTACCACTTTAAGAACTTTTTTGAGGAAATAGTGCCAATCAAACAAGCAACTCTGATGTCAAGTCAGGGAAAACTAAAGATATTCAGTATGCAAAATTCCAATTTGGGGTCTATTCAGTTTTACTCAGGGATACACTGCAAGATAGATTTTCGCTCCTTAACACCACTCATGCCTCTAGAGATTGTTTAGACAGATACAAAATGTAAACCATGCAACGCATTGACTCTGACTCTGTTTTATGTGTGTGTGCAGGCAGATGAAGGATCAGTCAAAGAAGGTGGCCAACATGAAACACAAGGAGCAACTGGAGAAGAGCAAGAATGCCCAAATGATGGAGGAGGCCAAGAAGAGAGAGGACAATCTGAACGAAAGCTCCCAGCAGATAAAGGTACGAAGGGAGGAAGAGTAGGAAGGAAGCAGAAGGAGTTTAGTGGAGGGATACAAGAGAAAGAAATTGAGATAGAAAAAGTTAAATCTGTCCTAGCTTGAATATTGTCCGCTATCACCGTAACTGGGGAGGACGATTGACAGGGAAAGCAGATGGTAGAAGAGGTGAAGGGGAGAAAGGGTTAATAAAACGAGTGAAGAGAGGTGAAGGAAAGAGGTGAATAGTGGAGAAATGCTGTAAGAGACCCACACACAGAACTATGCAGTGAATGCTGTGGGTTTTAAAATGCTTCCTGTGGTTTGAGAGGATCCCCTAATTGTCTCCAGAGGTGTCAAGTGACCACATGTTGAACAGTCATATATGGGGCAGAGATGGGGAACTTGAGTCACATGACTTGACTTGAATCAGATTCACAAATTTGAAGACTTGAGACTTGACTTAGTCTTGAGATAGATGACGCAAAAGGACTTGACTTTTTTTTTAAATTAAATATTTGCATGTTTCTAGATATTTGGAAGTTACATTTTGTTTTTGGAACATGATTGGATGATTCCTAGTGCAATGCGCACAAACCTGGCAACCTACTAGGACACGGCAGACCAGCAGAGGCCAACACACAAGGCAGCTATCACGGAGGGGGCTAGTCCAAAAATAATAAAAATTTGGATTCAAGGATAAGAGGCCCTATTTTAACCGCGCAACTGCAACTTGACGACAAGCGCAAGATGGTAGGTGTGGCATACGGGCTGTGTTGGCATCTCCATGCTTAACTGCTATTTTGAGTCATGTATGTGCAGCAGCGCAACGTTCAAAAAGGGCTGAGTGAAGGTGATGGATCAGCGGATGTGCTGACTATTAAATACTCTCTCAGTCAGTCACATCACTGGTCTCATAGCTCTGAGACAGCTGTGCTAAATTAATCACAGTTAAATGTGATAACGACAGCTCAACAAATGGAAAGCTTTTCTTCAGGAAGTGTCTGGATGGCTCAGAGCGTCGCGACATGAACACACATCACCACTAATCTGCACCCAAAGACAGATGGAATAGTTTGTCAGTTAAACAGTTAGTTACTAAAAAAAAATGATAGAAATATAAAAAATAAAGAAATTGATTTGGTAAAGTCGTGTCATATGATTGATGCTATTTCAGGAATAATTCTAACATATCTCATCTCGTACACAGTCACATAGTTAAGTGATTAATGTTACACAACAGCGGTTGCATTGCAATGTCTTTCAAGGCTAAAACATGAGACACAACTTTTGCTAAAAGGAAAGTTGGAAAAGAGGCTGATGAGCCCCGCTAACCCGACTCCTCGTTCATAAAAAAAAAAAAAAAGCAGAATATCACATTATAACTGATCAGTCTGATGGGTGTGGAAGTGTGTGCGGTTATTCTGTAGCAGCCTGGTGACATCAGGTGATTTAATAAAGGTAAACACAGTGAATGGCCGTGCATAATAGTACTTCTTAGAGGCTGCGGATTTATCAACATGTCAGTCCCGCTGCCTTCAGATGCTGCACGGATTTAATGAATTGAAGGAGAAGCTTCTCATACAGTATAAAGCAGCTGTTGACAACAGATACTGTAAAAATCACCCACATTCATTTATAGATCAACGCGGACTGATTTACGGACTTAATGTCTTTAACCACATTAAACATTATTTTCTGTTCCGATTTTGGTTGGAGAGTATCCGCAGCAAGTATTTAGTTTGATCCTGTTGATGAAAGCAGCAGTGGATTGATTTTGCACCATAAATAGACGTTTTAGGGCAACGTCTTGGACCAAATATCAACCAAAACACAGCTGTCCATGCACTGCCCACTTGTCTGCGCCTCTCCTCCCACCTGTGCACCATGCGCTCTGTGCTGGTCACCAAAATACCACACAGATGCGCAAAGCGAGTTTCAAGGTCAGAAATACCAAACAGTCAGAGTGCTGCTTGCGCTGGTCGTTGCACCTCAGTGAAAATACGGCGGCATGTTGTCAATGATGGTAGTAAGAAGAGAACAGCGGTATGCAAGGACTGCTGCTCAATAATCAGTGACACAACCACCACAAAAACCACAAAGAAACATTCATGAACGTGTCTTTTTAGCTCACTTATTGGCTGGTTTGTGTCATACTACTGTTTTAACTTTAAAACCCTTTAGAGTTATCAGGCTTTATTATGATTTCAGAGCCACACTCTCCGTTGTTGTTCATCAAGGAAGCTTGTTATTGATTGCCACAAAATGTCAAATATCAGTAAGATTTATAAGGTGTAAACAGGCTGCAACAGTTTTCATTGATTTTGAAATAAAACTTTTCTTGACCACCGTCCTTAAACTGATTTAAATGTGGAAAGTGGGGTAGATCATCAGAATTTCATATGACTTGACTTGGGACTTGCTTGACTTATAGCAGCTTGATTCTCACCACAGTAACTTCAGACTTGCTTGTGATTTGCACATATGTGACGTACTCCCACCTTTGATGTGGGGTGATAATTATGACAGCGGTTTTCTTCATATTCCTCTTTTTTTTAAGATTGCAGGTTTTCTTGCACCTTTCCATCTCCTCCTACCTTCAATTTCACCTTTTTCACGCCTTATATCCCCTCTTCTACTTAAACTTTCCCTGACTTCCTCTTTCCTTTTTTTTTTCTCGTCCATCCTCCTCTTCCTCCTCCCTCTCCTCTTCCAGTAATTGTAAACCTCAGGGGCCTCTCTGATTAGAGACAGGTTAAAACACTCTTTAGTGTGTGTGTTTGTGCAAGTAAGCATATGCTCACTCATGCTATGATTGATATTTGGTTTAAGGAGTTTAGAAGTTGTGATTTGTGTGTGTGTGTGTGTGTGTGTGTGTGTGTGTGTGTGTGTGTGTGTGTGTCTGTGTGTGTGTGTGTGTGTGTGGTTAAGGGATGAGCTGATAGCTATGTGAGTCACTGAGACTTATGAGACCGCAGTGGTTGCAACCGTAACCGATGTGTCAGTCCTAAGCCATCCTGAACGGTTTAACCAGCACCCAAGCCTGTAAATATGGAATATGAGTATAATTAAAAACCATAAATTTAATTCAATACAATAAGAAGTTTTAATCTAACTAAGTCCATCTCAGTCTGCATAGTTAGACACCAAGTCATGTTGGATCTGGAGCAGGATTTAGATTCACAGCACATGTGTTGGAGATATTCTGAAGGTTTGCTCATTGCCACTGTAATGTCTCATCCTCATTCGCTCACTCACTGTCTCCATCAGTTATTTATTTAACTCTTAATTTAACCAGCAAGGTCAGTTTCCCGGCAAGAAGAAAAAAATGCCTCTTTTTTGTTTTTGGGAATTTGTGGGAAGTTAATGTCGTCATTTTACACAAAAACACCTTCACGTGTCACTGGGAATTCTTAAAAGTCCTCGAAGGCAAAGGCAGATCGGATTGTCTAATTTCTGAGTCCTCTGCAGCTTATTCCACATATTGGGAGCAGCAGACTTGAATGAGGAGCATCCAAGATTTACACTCTTGGGACATGTTGAGCAGGGTGTGACAGGGAAATGTGACACTACTGTAAATTGATGTGATGTATAAATCTATCAGATATGGAGGAAGTCAGATTAAGAAAGGTTTTGTAAATATGAGTAAAACCAATTGAATTTCTGGCTAGTGTATACTGAAATTAAAAGAGCCCTTAAAGCCACTATAATCAATATTTTCATTTTGACAATGGGTCATGTGACTACTTTTATGTAAAAGGAGTCGCTCATATTGATGAACCCACAGAGAATAATCACTCTATGCTGAAGTGCCCTGAGCTATACTGAGCTTTGTAGCTTCTTTCAGTGCGTGCTAAGGCTGCAACTAACAAAAACAGAGTCAGCAGAGATCTGTTCTCAGTGAAAAAGCTCTAAAAATCCATAAAATAATGAAGCATTGCGGAAATAAAGAACCAGATATTTCCCTCAGGAGTTAGCATAGAGCAAAACAATGAAAAAAAAGAGAGTAAATATTGGATTTATATTTGTAAAGTGACCAGAAATATGACTCCAAATAAATACTAATGTTGTTTCATGTCTGCTGGATGCGTAAGTAGGCAAATGTTTTCCTAAAACATTTGCCATATGAACTTAAAAGGTGATCATTTGTCAGTGTTATGTTCACAGCTTGTTTCCGCTGCACCAAGTGGCCAAAAAATGTTGTTGGAGGTTTAAAATGATATTTCTCAGACCCCGAGATGTAAAAAAAACATGCTCACTAACATAGTTGTTGATTTTTTGCTCTGTAAAATATCAGAAAAGTGAAATATGCCAAAACCCCAAATGTTGTCCAGATATCTCTTCTTGTATCTGACAAGCAGTCCAAAAGTGAAAGGAAGTGAAAACTCCAAAGATAATAAATTTACGGTGATAAAGTGCAGTAAACCCTGAGATTTACCGTAAGAAGCTGGAAGCAGCGAAAGTGTGACGTTTTCACTTGAACAAATGCCTTAAGCAATCTTAACGTTCTCTCTCTTTACGTTATATTCTTTCTCTGCCTCTCCATGAGCATCAATGCATGTGTGTGTGTGTGTTTGTGTTTCAGGACTCCCTCCGTCAGAAGGAGGAGCGCATTGAGGAGCTGGAGGAGGCACTGAGGGAAAGTGTTCAGATCACAGCAGAGAGGGAGGTGGTGCTCGCCCAGGAGGAGCAGTCACGCAAACACTCTGAGAAACAGGTACGCTCTCTCTCTCTGTAGCTAACACACACACACACACACACACACATTTGCGTTACTGCATGTGTAAAGGTGAATCCTTACCCCCAACCAGCAAATGTGTGATCCAAAACTAAAACTTCCCTTAAACCTGAACCCCTATCACTTTTTTTTTCTTTCACAAACACACAAACGCCCTCATTTGAATGATTTCCTTCCATTTTTCTGTCTCGGTGAAAGATTTGGACAGACGTACAAGGAAACACACACAGACAAACATCTTTAGGGTGAAATAAAAACTCTTTCTGACATAGCTAAACATCACCATGCCAAAAGTGGCTTATGGCAACGGCAACACACATACCCCGTGCCAACTGAGCTCATTCAGGTGTGGCTGTGTGTGTATGTGTGTGTGTGTGTGTGTGTTTGCCCAGTCACTCCTCATTTGGAGGAGAGGCAAATACATCCCTATTTAAAGAACAACTTGTATTTTGTCCACCTCAGCCGGCAACACACAAACAGCTTCTTCTTAAATGGAGCGTGAGCCGACCACTCCGATTTGTGATCTGTTTTATCTATATTGAGACAGTAGGAAAGCTCATAGCGGTGTTTGAGGGAGTCTCAGAAGGGAAAGGTTTAGTGGATTCAACCGCAGACCGGCAGGAGTGTGTGTGTGTGTGTGTGTGTGTGTGTGTGTGTGTGTGTGCGTTGTTCCCCTGGGTACCAGTGACTTAACAAGGCCATAGAGATGGGAAATGTTCCTCAGAGCCTGGATGGATTTTGACAAGTGGGAAAAAACAGCATTGGCCGTAAGGATGAAAACTGCCCTGAGAAAACATGGTCCGCTGTAGCTGTTGGCAAAGTGGCAGGACTCCATTGTTATTACTGCCTCTCAATGTTGGCCGTCCGCTCTGGTTTCTTCTGGACAGACACATAAAAACAGACATGGAAACAGACATTTCACTTTTGAGGCATTTTGCTTACATCTTTAACCATGTAAATGTTAATGAATGCCACATCAGAAAAAGTTCCAGATAGATAGATGTAACAGAAGCAAGAAAAAACCAAGAGCAAAAACAAGCAGACAAATGTAAGAAAAAGACATGATGGACAGACAAGAAAATACATGCTTGATAAGTGATTGACTCTTTGTAAAGATTTAATGAGGCTTAAAAAACAAATTTATATTCTTCAGCTTGGTGTGCAGACAAGTACAGACTGAACTCACTGAACTTTATTTCAAATTCTAGTCAAGATCCCAAAGTTTCCAAAGATGCCAAGTACTACAATAAAACATGTTTAAAATGATGCACACGACAGGTTGGATTTTCCATTTGATGTGATCATACAACCAAAAAAAAAGAGGCGTTGCGGGTGTGGATATTTCCCTCGCGGTGAAATTGATACTGCTTTAATGAAAGGTTGGAACAAGCAGGTACAGAATACTGTCCTGTATTTGCATGTTATTTTGCAAAGTATGTAAAAAAAATCACTTTATGTTATTCTTTTTTATTTTTATATTGTAACTGTAAATTTAAAGGAATAGTTTGGTATTTTGAGAAATAAGCTTATTCACTTCCCCGCTGATAATTAGATTGTAGATCTACTGCTCTCATATCTGTACATATACAGCTAGAGCCTGGAGAACGTTAGCTTAGCTTAGCATAAAGACTTGGAACAAGGGAATCTAGCTATCCTGGCTCTCCCCAGAGTTTAAAAATACACATACTGACATCTCAGGTTCACTATTTAACATATTATATCATGTTTTTTCTGGTCTTAATGCTATGCTAAGCTAATTGGTACCGAGCTCTAGCTCCCTAATGCATGGACATGAGAATGGTTACAATCTTCTCATCTAACTCTCAGCATGAAAACAGAAGAAGCCTATTTCCCAAAATGTCAAACAAGCACCTGAGGGTTTAGTAGCCTTGTGTGGCACTTAAGCATCAATACATCATTACTGCATTTTGTTGCACATATATGGAAATCTGTATCATTACAATCCCTAAAACAAAGACACAGTTGCAGAGAAAATTTTTGTCCTCAGTCAGTGCAAACAGGCCTAAAGCTTTGAGAGTTCACAATAGTGACGTTTGGTACAAGTGAAGGAAAGATGGAAAAACCACATCCCACATGTTTATCCTCCTGAAGTCTTGACTGTGGTTTAATTTGTTTACAGTAATCGTGCCAAACTATCACATTTAATTTGGCTGTGATATACTGAAATGCTTTAAAATGCTACAAGTGGCAGCTTTAATTAGACAGAACAGACGCCATTGAGGCCAGGACAGGGTGCTGGAGAGCGTCCTCATGTTAAAATGCTTCAGTGAAAGAGGAAGGAGCAGAAACGTCAGCGTGTGGTGAATGAGTGGAGATGGCAGCCAAACAGTCCTCACCCAACATCAACAACACTAACTCAGCCTTTCAGCACAGACGCACACGCACGTGTGCATGTGGCGCTCGCAGACTCGCATAGTAACACACACGACAGCATTCCACATACATACACATACACCTCCCAACGCACACAGACACACAAACATGGCGGAAAGAAGTGCTAACTGCTATTTAAACAGTACACACGACGCAGCACAACATTGCATTCAGCTGGAGCCAGATGGATGCCACGTTGGGTTGCAAACTGGAAACATGTCTCTATACACACAAGTAAATTGTAAATAAATATTTTTGTGTTTCTGGTTTACAACTACGTCACTGCAATTAACCTTTCACATAATGATTTATAAAATGATGACAGAGGGAGAGACAATTTCCTCCCTTAATGAGGGCGGCCTGTTCAAAGGGACACACGTTGCTTATTATAGGGTTGGCACATGAATGCACACACACATGCAAATACAGCCAAACCAGGCACATTTACACACACACACAAACACACAACCCTGACTTCATATTGGTAGACAAACATACTCTACACACACACTTTTAGCATGCAGCCATACTGTGCTGTATATTGAGAACCCGTGTGTGTTTGTGTGTTAGGGACTGTCCCATGGTTGGGGTTTGCCCAGCAAAAACGGTCGACCACATGAAAATATACTAGAGCTTTCCTGCTAGACATGAGTCACTACTGTATGTGTGATCACCGAAGAAAGGTGTGTGTGCGTGCATATATCTGTGTGTGTGTGTGACAGAGAAATGAGTCAACTGTATGACACACTCCATGTGTCTGTTCAGAGACAGACAAACTAAAGACAGACCTTCTCTTCTCCAGCTTTCCGTCCTTTATTAACCAGGCTATTTTAATTCTTGAACTCAATGCACCTTGTTTTTTCTTTCTTTCTTGATCTAAAAAAAAATTGAAATCATTCTTTAAAACATTATTACACACACACACACACACTCAGATTGAGAACTGAAGGGGTTGCTATGTCCTTTCCTCCAGTTCCTTCTTTTCCAGCTGGGCCTCATCACTCCTCACCAACCCCTGCATCCCTCCATCTCTGATGTCGGCCAAAGGCTTTTCTCTCCTCTTCCCATCTTGTCTCCTTTTCTCTTTCCTTATTTTACTCTCATCTGTCCCCATTTTCCCTCCACTCTCCTCTCCTCTCCTTTCCTTCTTTGTTTGTCTTGTCTGAACTGCATTTTTAACGCTGCCTGTGTTTCTAACTGCTCAGTATTTTTGCACTGTCAGCATTTTTTGATCGCTCTCTTCCATGTGCTTAGCATTTCTTTTTCTTCTTTATTTCTCTGGCTTTCTCTATCGCTACGTTTGCTATTTGCACTTTTTTATAACTTTGATCTTTCTCCCTCCTTTTTTTTCTGCTTTTCCTTCCCACATTTCTCTTGTTTTAATCGTTTCTCCACCTCTCTCTGCTCCTGCCAATCACCTTTGTTTGTGTCCCCTTTTTTCCTTTGATTTTTTTCTCCTCTATTTTCCATCGTTATGTGTAATTTCTCCCTCCTTTCCTCTGCCTATTCCTTGTATCCATCTTTCCCTTTTTTTATATCCTGCTCTCCTGCCTCTCTCTCTCTCGTTCTTTCTTCTCTCTTTTTGTATGCAGCTTTCTCACATTCCAATGCATGAGTTCACCACAGCCGGCTTTAGGTGGTCAAAGGTAACAAACAATCATCATGGACCTCACTCACCTGCCTTTTACATTTCTTCATCAATTCCAGCTTTTGCACATTTCTTTACATTTTAGTGAACAGCAGGTTTGGAAGTTAAATGTAAATCTATATTTGGTGGCTCTTTTCTGTTCCCTCCTCTAGATCATTCACTCTTTCACTCATTAATTTATGCTGATGTTAAGACAAACCTACTATGTTACAGATGCTTATTGTTTGTCTCCATCTGTCTCATTCTCACTTTCCGTTCTCCATTCTCTTTGTGTCGTCAGCCCCGCGCTTCTTTTTCTGTGAAGACAGAGTCCTTTTGTCTTTAAAAACAGACAAAATTTCTCAGCACGGAGAGAAGATCAAAGGGAATGTAACACAATTCAGTGAGATAGCAATAGAGAAGGATTTTAATTAATTCTTTAAAGGTCCATGAATGGGGACTGGACACTAGACAAGCCTAGAAGATTGGAGCAGAAGAAATATCAGACGGAGGAATGAGGGCAAAACGTGAGAGAAAAGATTTTCCTTTTTGAACTCATGTCTAAATTCATTTCACTTTAATGAAAGGACTCTTTTTTTTTTTTTTATATATATTTTTAGGGCCTTTTTTGCCTTTATTGGGCAGCGACAGTTGAGAGATAAGTTGAGAGCAGACCTTGGTGACATGCAACCAAGGTCCGCTGTCGGAACCGAACCACGGATTTTGCAGTTATGTGGTACATGTCTTAACCAGTAGGCTTCCGGGGCACGCCAGGACTCTTTGTCTTTGTCACCACATGTCTCTGAATCGGCTCCTTGAACTTCAGATTCAACTCATCTTAAGGGTTTTTACTTTTGATTTCTGCTGATGTTACCTATTCTGTGAAGGAAATAATGGTGTGTGTATATCTTTCTGACACTCTCTGTCTCTCTCTCTCCTGTCGTCCTTCTTCATTCAACACTTAAGAGAAACAGGCAGCATGTATTTGTGCTTTGTATTTGTGTGAGTACATCTGTTCCATGGTCTAGGTGTGTGTGTGTGTGTGTGTGTGTGTGTGTGTGTGTGTGGCGTGGCAGTAAAGAGCATCTTCTCACCATGAGAAGCAGAGTGACCTCAACACACCAACCTCAGACATTAAACTGACAGACTGATATACACTCAGAGAGGGACGTAGGCAAAACATGTACAGTAGAAGGCAGAGAGAGAAACAACATAGAGAGAGAAAAGAAAACATGGAAAGAAAAACGACACTTTTGATTTTCTGCAACGGTGCATCTTATTAACAGTAGTTGTCAGATGCACATGCGGAGAGGGAGAGAGGGAGACACGTCGACACACAAACATAATCTGTCAACCATATCTGTGGGAAACAGAAGTGACTGAAAGATCTGAAGAGAAAAAAAAAAACAATCTCAAATTTTATTGAGACAGAGAAGCTGGAGTCAAAATGTGTGTTTGTGTGTGTCAGGTGGAGGACCTGCTGGTTGCCATGGAGAAGGTGAAACAGGAATTGGAGGTGATGAAAGCCAAGCTGTCATCAACTCAACTCTCACTGGCCGAGAAGGAAGGTCACCTGACTTCCCTGCGAGCCGAGAGGCGGAAACACCTGGAGGAGGTCCTGGAGATGAAGTAAGAATACAAAAACACACATTTTAATACCTTTTATTTGTGTCAGCATGTAAACCAGACGAACATTAACATTGACAGGTCCAAACTCTTTCTGTTGCTGATGTCATTTGTCAAGTTTCCAAAGATACAAACAAATGTCTTTCCATCCATCTACCTACATATTCATTGGTCCCCAGATCTATTTATGTCTCCATCTTCTATCCTTATATTCAGATTTGCACGCACTCATATGCACATAAAACGAAACATACTTTCCCTTTTATTCACAGCATTCTTAAGCCATGCATCGTTTTAGTTTTACATGGTGGGGTTTTGAAATATCCCACTCAAATGGAATTTTGTTTGTGCTCCTCATAGCAGCAATAAAAATTGATGAAATATTTAACAACACCACTACGCTGGATGCTTCACAGACCTTTCCTGTGGACCGTCAGTGGAACATGTTTTCAACATGCATACTGAGCTTATGGACAGATGTGATTTGATAAGTTTCTGTGGGCATCTTAATGCTTTTTTCACCATGAAACAGGGTCGCAGTTAAAACATTGTTGTAACTACTGTGATTCTAAGCTGACTACAGCTGCTGTCCTCAGCACACGAGCAACTACAGTCTTGTCAGAGCCACCTTTCAAGCTTTCAGGGGTTGAGTGTTGCTGAGGCGCTCTGTCCTACCGTATCACAGTCTACTATCTCTTAAGTTCTTTTCATGCAGGGGATCATGTGAGATAACTGCATTGAATTTTCATGATCGTATGGTTCTCGTGGGAGAATGTTTGTAGACGTTCCAGGCCGAAGATACGGTGATGAAATCAGATGTTCACAGTAATGTGGAAAATAGAAAAACTGAATCTCTACATTAGAATGTGCATGTGATTGGCAGCGAATAATACAGTGTATTTAACTTCCTGTATTGTTTCACCTTTACTTTATTACTTGTCTTTTGGCACATCAGTAAACATAACATTTATTTTTAAAGCTCAGGCCTTCAACACTTTCCCTGAAATTAGCAACTCTTGTGATATCTCCAGTAGTTTCCCATGTTGCTTCAGTGTTCCAGGAAGGTGGTCACTGGTCACATTGACTTGATCTTCACCCGACACCTCATCGACTCTCTCTTTCCTCTCACTCCCTGTCTTTACCTCCCTCTCTCCTTCCTTCTTTTATCTCCTCTCTCTGTCTCTCTGCACTTTAAAGCCATAGACGTAAGTAGCGTGTTAATGCAATAACCATGTACCGCTGTCCAGCTCTTCATATGATTGATTACATACACAGACACCCGCACACACACACACACACACACACACACATACTGTAACTCAGTGTAAATTTTAATGTAATTTTAATAGATGGGTTTGCATTATAAGTGCAGCTATGAGGAGTCCAGCAGTCTGATGATTCCACGTATTTTCTGCTGTTTTATATCCTCACTGAGAGCAACGAGGTCTTATTTAGTGGAACGATGCTTTGACCTAAAATAGAAGCCAGAAAGACAATGTCCGTGCTGGCATGTCCTGCATGTTTAAACATGCTATGGGACTATCTTTTACTGTGGCATCATGGGAAAAAGAGGGCATGTGCTGTGACTAAGTTTTCCTGCGCTCCGTCCTCAGTGATTTCTACCAACATTGCATCTCTTTGTTTCTTTGAGAGAGAGAGAGAGGCAGGGAGAGTGTGTGTGTGTGTGTTCAGCAGCATGTCCATTCACAGCCCAGGTGAGCAAGTTATTGACCGTTTTATCGCCGTAGTAACAACCCGTGTGATTATTACAGGCATCAGCGCTTCAGAATGCGTGGCGGTGTTTTCATATGTGAATTTGCATGTGTGCGTGCGCACGTGTGCAAGCACTCCGTGATTGATTTATTGACGTCAAGATGTGTCCAGTGTTCGTTTTAAGAAAATAAAGGCCTACCCTGATGAATATTTATATTACTGGCACACACATAAACACACATAAACAGATGTAACTTTACTGTATGTGTATATTCACACAAACACAATAAGACATGCACAGACCACCCTACTCACAGGCATAATTAGATTTAACAGTCTCCAGTGGCCAGTTGAATCTGTGCTATCATTTAACTTCACCGGCATACAGTTTGTGTGTGTGTGTATGAGTCCATTGTGGTTAACATCAGTATTAGGCTCCAGTCACCGCTGTTGTTCCAACTTGTATTCTGAGCTGCGGTGTGACCGTGTGTTTCCATACACAGCTCATACCTACTGTGCAGAGACCAGATATTTACTCCGCTGGTCGTCTCTGGTGTTTCTGTAGCAGATATACAGACTGCATTGTTTAGTCATGTGACAAAATACCTATGACTAGCACATTCAGTATGCAACTGCAAATTGTTTATTAGACTGTTTCCATGTGATGTTAGGTTGTTCAATTCCTCTACATGGAAGTTGTGTATCTGCAGGGATATTTAACCTCAGTTTTGCTTTTCTTGTGTCAGGTGTTCTGGCTGGTTTTTCATGCAATCACACTGAAGCCAAACTTAAATTTCCACAATTATATCGTCAACTTGCCATGTGACTAAATGATAGAATGAATAGATTAGATAGCTTTGACTCCTGTGTGTCTGTACCAGGGTAGATTCACTCTTTTCAGAAGGCATTTTTGCACTCTTGATGTTCTCATACACTAAGGGTATTTTGGTGCCTTTTGTGGCCAATTTTATTGACCTATGAAATATATCACATAATGGGGGATAAACAGCTAAATAAACAGTTTTTCACTCCATTTAAAATAGTAAAATCTCTGGCAGCAGCCTGTTACAGAGGAACTTGGTGCTCTTTTCCCCTCTGTCCACAAGCAGTATTTCTAGACGATAACCAGCAGATTTTTTTAAAGATATTACTTATTTACAATTGATACAGTGGTCAAAGCAATGGTTTTTTTCATTTTCATGCTCAGTCTTACCAACACTACCATATTCCACCTCTATACTGGTTGTTTTCTGTTTTTTTAAAAAAGGCAGCCTCAGTTTCCTCACCAAGAACACGCTGAAAATTCTTCTTTTAAAGGCTCCCATGAATCGTCTGCAGGCGCTCATGAAGGATTGTCCCATTCATGTGTGATTATTTGACAACTTACTGAAAAAAGACAGCACTTTCAACTCTGCCTTTGCATAATACATGACATTTTTCAGGTACTAGAAAGATATTCCTTTCACATATTTGGGATATTGCATATTTTTGTCACTATTTCCCCCTACGTGAGAAGTTTCTATGTTTCAGGTAGCTGCTAGTTGTCTCGCTTTGACTTATGTACATGACGTGATTGCTCATATTTTTCACAAGACATTAGGGTTTGGTCAGCAAATACGTCATTTGTTTCAGGCTTTCTCCCACATGTAAAACATGAGATGTTTAAGGTGGCTGCGTCCTGTGTGTCCATATATCTCCGTGTAATGCACATGAAACTGTCTGTGCGCACACAGGCCGCCGTAACTCTTTGGGGTTTGATGTCTGATTTGTTGCCCAGTTTTACATTGGTGTAAGGTTTAATGTTACTGTAAGACATGATATACGATACTGCATGTTTCAGAGGTTTCTGGGACAGACATAGAATATATTAACACACACACACACACACACACTCCCATACAGAAACATACCAACTACAGCTGGAAGAACGCACACACTGACATTCTGTCTCGCTTTCCCGCCTTCTCTTGTTTCCTCCTTTTCCTTCAGTTGGTGGTTCACACACACACACACACACACACACACACACACACACATATATATATCAGACCACGGTCACTTAGGACATTACATAGATTTACATTCATTTCTTGGAGACTTACCCTAACCCTAATCACCTTTTTCTCAATTGCGGACACGGCTTTTGTCCCCAATTGGACAAGCCGTCCCCAGTTAAGTGGTCCTAAGTATGAGCTTTGTCCCCAAAAGTAGCCTATGACAGACAACACACACATACACACTGCAGCATAGTGTGTGCAAGTGTCTATCTATCTTTGTGCTGTAGTTTTCACCAGCTGGTTGCATATGTCCTCTCTGCTCCAGTCCCTGATGTGTATTGTTAGTTTGCGCGCGCGTGCGTGTGTGTGTGTGTGTGTGTCCAAGAACATGTCAAGAACATATGATAATATAGGAAGAAAGGATCAACATACATTTTAATATGCACATACATAAAACCAGATGCGCACACCCACAAGCAAGTAAAGACACTTTATACACATGCATGGGTACACACAGATGCACCCTAATCCAGAGACAGAAAATACACAAACAGAACTACACACACACACTGATAAATCATCTGCTGTGACCTTCACACATGCATGCACACGCTCGTAAAACACACACATGGACATATTTTCTTTCTGATATACATTAAATACGCACAATACGTCTGCATGTGTGTTGTCATGTTTGGAGTGTGCAGGTGTGTGTGTGTCTGTTATGGCCAGGTGGAGGAATTTGCTGACAGTGTGTGTGTGTAACAGCAGGGTATCAGGTCTAAAATCTCAATCTGGATGAATTAAAGCCTATTTTACTCTCCACTGTTCTGCTTTACTGACATTCAACACATATCTCTACTTCATCTAATGCTCTCTCTCCCTCTCTCTCTCTTCTTTCCGTTTGCCAGTTTAACACACATGCATGTCTTTTTGGTACAGGACTATGGAATTGATGAAATTGATGGAAGGTGTATGGATGCTGAGGGAATGATTAATGTAAGATGAAGATTTTGTTTGGCGTTTGGAGTATTTTTAAAGCAAAGAGAGGGAAGAGGAGGCTTCTAATGCTTATTTTTTAGGTTTTAGTCTAGTAAATTTTATTGAGGCAAATCACAAACTTGCTCAGAGGGCGTTACAGTCTGTACAGCATATGACACCCTCTATTCTTCATACCTCACTTCACATGAGGAAAATCTCCCAACTAAAAAACCCTCCAAAGGGAGGTTGTAATAAAAGTATAATTTCCGCTATTTTCAATCTTTTCCTAATTTTTTGGTTTTTACCATGCTTAAAAAATCATCACTTACCTCACTGAATATGATTAAAATGCTTCCTTTCAATATAATAACACCCATACTGCAATTACACAACTTTAACAGTTGGAAACTCGTGGTTTATTGAAAATATTGCTGCTGACAGTGATTTGCAGCAGTTTTCTAATACGGCAAAATTACAGCAATGCAAGAAAATAACAGAGAAGTAATCACTGCCTTCAGGGCAAGAGCTGAACTTGGTTTTGTTGAGGTTTATCAAAGGTTATGCTTCAATCAGTTCATATCAAAGAATATGATTAATGGCTAGAGGTTTGACTTTTTATGCAGAAATATTGGAGGGATTTTCCAAAAGAAGTAGTCGTGATAAATCGTTGCAATCACAAGATTACGTCATCCTGGAAGGACCGTAAGCACTTTTTAGCACTGTATTTACATATATATCATGTGAAAAAGAAGAACGTGGTTTCTTTGCGTCAGTACAAAAGTGTTCTTCATGTGTTTTACTCATTAGAAAACCCCACATCCAAAATAATTTGTGCATGAGGTACAGCGAAATATTTCTTGATTTCAAAATAGTCAATTGAATCATGTGAATATTGCTAACAGTTTGGATTTGACAAAGAGCAGGCTGCGAAAGTAGAGGGCCTAAAAAAGTGAACGAGGGAGGGAGGAAGTAAGAGGAGAGTAGATGGGCAGGAGAGGAGAGGAGAGGAGAGGAGAAAACACAAAACAAGAAGGGTAAAAGAGTGCAGAGAGGACAAACCAAGGAGAAAAGAGGAGGGAAAAGAGAGTTAAGAGGTTAGGGCAAGAGTTATACAGTAAATCTCTTTCTTTGCGGGTGGGGTGGGGGACAGTAGGAGGATAATAAAATGAAAGAAAAGAGGCAGAAATGTTTTTGGCAAAGAGAAAATGAGGGAAAGAGAAAAGGAGAAGAGGAGAAAGACAGCTGTCCAACAACAACTTGGTTCAGCCAACAGAACTGCATGATATCCCGAAGAAATTATATTACCTCCATCTCCGTCTCCCTCGCTCCTTACATTCATCCATCAATCTTTCAGGCTACAGTATAGAATATATTGAATGTATAACCACGTATGTGATGTCCTCCTCCTCTGCATTCATGCAACATCTTTTTTTTTCACCTTATGCACAAAATTGTAGCCAGATTTATTGTTCATTATTTTTTGCCATAAAAGACTTTTTATGAGCATTAAAATCAGAATTAATTTGCAGCAGCAAATGTTCTGAAACATAAAACAGCAAGATACCGATTTCTGTTTATTTGCAAGGTTGTTATGGAAATTGTAATATTAGGGATGCTTAAATCCATTTATCATAAAAGAAAACATTCAGGCGTCACAATAAAAAGACCTTGCTGTAGAAAAATAAGGGCGGCGATGCACTTGTCTTTTTTTTTTTTTCTGGCAATGCAAGTGGTCAAGGCCTCCCACATCTTGCAACAAAATGTGTCACGTTAGTTTTGTTTGCTCTAGCAGGGAACTAAAACATGATATTTTAGTTGTTTTCTCTGTGTGGGAGGCTGCCTCAGGCTGTGACTAACTAGAGATAATCACATACTGGGTAGTGATTCACAGGAATTTATTTTGTAAAATTAAGCAATGCCAAAATCTATTTGGATATACTGTAACGTGATCTTCCATATGTCTGTAAGAATCAAGTTCAACATATCAGAATTAGGGATGTCCCCCAAAACCCCGTTCTGAATTGGAACCTGTTCCAAAATTTTTAAGAAGACTTATGGTCGTGCTTCGGCCTTTCCTCTCTGTCCTCTCCTTTGCTGTTTGTGTCAGTGTTTGACCGAGGGTGGGGCTCAATTCGTCCTCCTCCACAGACACACACACGCACTAACATACACACACACACACACAGAGTGGACAGCAGAGCAGAGAGGCCGCGGTGGAGACAGTGACGGTGAAGTGAAAGACAACATTTTATTGGAGTTAACGTCAACTGCGTTTGTTACTATAAGTGCAGTAAAACCTTTGCAAGTAAAAAGCAAATAAGAGTAATATATCAAACCACCTGTTCAACAAGCATAAACATGTAGAAAAGTGATATTTTCAACCATTTTGCCCACAGTCTCTATCCACTGCCGTGACACAACCACAGCGCGCTTGTTAGGCTAATAGCTAAGTGTTACAAACTAGCTAAAACAAAAGCTGTCTGCATGTAGCCTAACTGTTTAGCTTCGTTTGCAACATATATTCAAATCTGGCAAATACTTTTAAACTTAGCTACTGGCTGAGACGGCGGCCCCCTCTTCAAACCAGCCCCTCCGGTACCTGCAGGCAAGTGAATCACATCAGCAGCAGAGGGAGGGAGACAGAAGACAGGAGGAATGACTGATAGTGACTGATGTCTGTGTTCTTCATTCTTTCTTAACTTCATTCAGTATTTTCATGTCAGGAATATTATTTATTTTATTGACATGTTAGATTTGTTTCCGGTGAGATATTATTAAGTGTATGTAGTGACTTTTTGTGGTAAACATTACGGTTGCTGCTCTAGAAACAGTATTTAGTTATATTTAAAATATAAATCTGTTCTAATCCTGTTCTGAATTCATTATTTTTTTAATTCTTTAGTAATGAAAAAGAATGGATAAGAGTATTGATAAAGAACTGGACAGATAAGGAGTATCAATAAGAGTAGTAGTATCAATCAATCATACTCATCTTCTAATCAGAATGAAGCTTTTAATGGTTTGAGGGACCTTTAATCCGATTTGCTGCAGTGTAAAAATACACACTGCGTCTCCTAAAATTTGAGTAATCCATCTACAGAAAGTCTGTTCATTCACAAACACTTGCGCTACATGTACAATTAGACTATATAGAAAGTATGCAGACACACCAACTTGCTGCACTGTCTTCAGCCTACTGCAGCGAGACCCTTGGCTGATGCCTCAAGGTGAACACTATAAATTCAATTTATTTCTCCTTTGGTGCTCTCTTCTCCGTTTTATCTCCCTCCCAACCTCCCTTCTAACCCTCAACCTTTCCCTGTACCCCTTCCGCCATCCCTCCCTTCATTCCTGCCGTCCCTCCTTTACTGGCTCCGGCATTCCTTCCCTCCATCCCTCCCGTCCTTTTTCATGTCTCATTCCTGCTTCCCTTCCATCCTTTCTTCCTTCCTTCCTTCCATTTCTCCTCTTTCTAAGCGTACATCTGTCTGGAAACGTCATTATCACCTGATTTCTGTCTATCTGGATGTGTTTCTCCTTATCTGTCCTCCTTTGTCTTCACTGTTGTCACTACACACTGAAACTAATCAATAGTGTGTGCGTCTGTGTGCGTGTGTTTGTGTGTGTGTGTGTAGTCAAAGATCCTATTTTCAACGGCTCTGTCAATGGAACGACAGCTCTGCTCTTCACTGCCGTAACTAACAACATGACTGCATGTGTTAAAGACACACACACATACACACACACACGGAAGTTATCCCATCACTAACAATGGGAATACATGTTGCCTTCAGATATAAGACACACACACACACACACACACACACACACACACACACAGCGTCACTTGCAAAACCAGATGAGACAGCATGACTGCTTAGAAGCTTTCACTCCCAGAGGAATGCTTGGAGATGTATACCCACACACACACACACACACACACACACACGCACATGCATAAAAATACATCCTCCCACACAAATGCATGTACACATGCTTATGGCAGCACACCAAACACAGAGACAAGTGCTTTGATCCCCTCAGACAGCAATGAGATTAATCCACAGTGTGCCAAAGCAAGTCTGTGTGCGTCTGTGTATTTGTTGTGTGTTATGTGTGTATGACAGATATGTTGAGAGCTTAGTATGGCAAAAAGGGGCATGCGGTTTGACACTTAGTCGTACAAGCTCAAATCAGGGCGCCTCGCTCTCTCGTCTCCCTTTTTTCTCGCAATTTTTCTTGCACTCTCTGTACTTGCGTTTCTTGCCCTCTTCTCTCTGTCTCCTGCTCTCTTCCTCTGCCCTTTTTTGAGTTTTTTTTTTTTTTTCTTTTCCCTTGTGAGAAACTGAGGGAGAGATTGGAATCAGGGAAAATAGAAGCAATAAAAGATGTGCGGCAGTTAGAAGTCGTATTTAAATAACAGGGTTTTCTGAAACTCTCTGAAACCTTCAACCCAGTGATCTTCAGCTGTATATACAGCCGAGAAAAAGGAAAAGGCCTACTCTCTCTTTTTGTATTGTCATGCATATTGTTGTTGCCTTATTTCGTGTGTAATCTAAATATGTATCACAGGTCTTTTGCAACAGTTAAGCGCACTGATTTGAGTTGAATTCATTAAAAGGGGGTTTTGGAAACAAGCACATAAGGAAGAGAACAGAGCAAAATGTTCCCGAAAGATGGAAGGAAACCAAAATCAAAAAGGAACAAGTGGAGAGAAAGAGCAGATAAAGGAAAAAAGGATGCGGCAAAACCTAAATTCGCCTGTTTTCCTCAACTGATTACAGGTTGTGCGTGCCAGGCCATCACACAGATCATTAAACAGCAATTAAAGAGGAAGATGGAGCATTGAAGAGGGAAAACATATCAAAAAGTAGCAAACAAAACATGCATTTTTTTTTTCAAAGCCTCTGATTGTACGTTGTGAGTGCCAGACGATTACATTTCTATTCTGGAAATAATAAAACTGAAGTAGACAGACAGGCAGAGGAGAAGAGTGAAAAGCTGGAATTAGCGTACTTTATGCATCCATATATAAGAATCCTTACTTCTGATAGGCTTGTTACAACACGTACTGAAGAAAGGGAGAGAGAGAGAGCAAGACATCAGGTGGCGAAAGATATATTAAAGATTTAAAACCTGACAGCTGTGACATCAACAGTATAATCACTGTTATAAATTAATGCTCGATTACAATGTAAAGATCTCATTTCAAGACTTTATCCTCCTTAATGGGAAAGTTGGCTTTCTGTGAGGTATTCAAGTCATTGGAAGCGCACAGCCAACAAAGAAACTGAGCACATAAACCCACAAGAGACGTGATTCTGTATGCAAATATAAACAATAGATTATGTTCCAGCTGAAATCTGATTATGAAGTTAATCACTGGATTTTTATTTCGCACTTAAAATGTCAACTAACTGTCAAAGATACTGAAAATCTTTTCCACTTTTAAGTCTTACTTTTGTAAATGTAAGAACTTGCAGAAGTGGAAATGTGAATATGGCTCAGTTTTAACAACTACGAATCATCCATTCTTTTACCGTACTTTTGACCTTTTTGAGTTCCTAACTTACACACAGCCATTTATTTGGACTTATTTCTGCACAATATGACAAATAATTAGCAGATTCTTGAAACCTGTGGGTTGATTTGTGGCTGCATTTGTTCTTGTTATAGGATTACATCATCCTTCGTAATGCAGTAAAGAGTGCAGATTGATTTGAAAAGTCTGCAGTCCCTATTAATTTTAATGTAATTTGACAAAATATATATGGACATTTATTCATTCTTGTTCACTCTTATTGACATATTTCAGTCTCCAGAATCTGCTAATTGAATGGAAGCCGATGGCGGCCTGAAAGGTCAATGAAAACATTTAAAATGATCAGCAGTATATTTGTCATAAATGGCCAAAAAACAGCAAAATCGCTACTACGATTAGTAGTTTTTTAACAGATACTGACTCACATAATACACACGTCCATTTTAGCTGAAACTGAGATTTACTCGACTGTGCTTGAAGAGGGTGTAAAGTTCTAAAGCATTTTAAAGACATTTGATTTGATATCATTTGTCAATCTCACGTTGTCAAATAAAGCTTTTCTTTTTTTTTTAATAATATTTAATAAATATTTAGGAGTCACAGGTGTCCGTTAGTGTGGTAAATGTTACAGGAGTCAGTTTGTGCTGCCAGATTGTAAGCAGATGTCTCGGGCTTTCTCAGCGTAGAAATGGATTTACTGTACAGAGCGACAGTGAAGACAAAGCTGCATCTTTAGTCACACTTCTGTATGTGTGTGTGTGTGTTTGTGTGTGTGGTCCCACGGAAAGAACGAACTCCCGCAGACCATGGATAATGCATTTTTACACCTTTCTTATTAGTCACAGTGTGTGTTTTTAAATGTGTGTGTGTGAGAAAGAGGGAGAGAGAGTGTTTTTTAAGAGAAAAAATGGAGCGAGAAAAAGGGGAAATATGTCAAGAACAGATCCTCATTCTGTCATGCGGTAGTCCCACCTGCCCTCCTCTCTGCCTCCCTCTCTCTCTCTCTCTCTCTTCCTCTCTCACTGCTTTTGTCTCTCTACCTCCCTTTCCTGCTACTCCTTCCCTTCCTCTCTCCATCCCTTCACGTCTCTTTGATTTGTTTTCCCTCCAAATCCTCCAGTTATTTTATTCCCTTCCCTGTCAATGCTGTTTCTTTCTGCACTATGTGTGTGTGTGTGTGTGTGTGTGATTGTGTGTAAGCCTTCTCGCTGTCTTTCTTTAAGCCTCTCTGATGTACAACAGCTCCTTGAGGGGAGCTTTTCTCTCTCTCTCTCTCTCAAACACACACACACACACACTCTCTTATCCTATGCACCAGCTTTATTTCCCTAACTCTCCCTTTCTCCCACTTTTCCCAATTCTGTCTGATGGTCTCTCGCTCCTTCGTCTCTCTCCGTACTAAATCATTCATGTCCAGTGTCTCTGACCCACTTCCACTATAGTTTAGGATACACACACACACTTTCAAAAAGATCTTGCCAGCAACCCCACTGTTCTCAGTGCGTTACTATACGACAGGCTACTTTAATCTGAGCAGCTTCAGTCAAAGATACAACAACATTTCTACCAAATCAGGACCTGCTAATCAGCTGTTTTGTAGTTTTGTCTGTTTATTACCGTCTTAACATACAAGTAAACTCCCCAGAACAGTAAACACATTTTGTTTTTGTGGTGGTAAATAAAAGCTGAAAGGGCATTCTTAACTATAATTCCAGATAACCATTTATCATTATGCCACATTTTGAACGCACTAGTATCCCTTTGATGTTTTCGGTTTAATGTGGCCCTCGAGAGCAATTTCAAAGTTCTGAATGGACGTAACAACCGCGGTAGGTGTCGATCATTTTTGCTAATAACTGCTGTTATAATCTAGTGAAGTGAAACTTAGCGTTGGCGCTTTAGCAGCACAGAGAGAGAGCAACAGTAAATGGTTTTTCTATAAACCAAAGCTTTATTGACTGTCTCCGCTTTGATGCTGCACACATGGCAGTCCAGCACGAACAAATGTTTCATAAAACCTGCTCTGATGTGTGTATTCGATGCTCTGCGTTTTCTCTTCCAGGGCTATAAAACCAGTGTGTGTATGTGTGCTTGTGTGTGAACAAAAGTGGAGTAAAGCCTTACTTTAAAGGTATTATCAACTCCATGTCAGATAGATATATGTTGTATATATTCCAATGTATAGATGTGTGTTATACAAAGAGAGGCCTCCAGCTTTATTCTTCTCACTCTGTTTCTTTACTTTTTACCGTCTTGCTCCTCAGTATTTGAAGCTGTGAGGCATAGTCGCAGATGAGAATAAGGGGCCCAGTGCTCACTGGTTGTCTGCCCCAGGACAGAAGCTGTCAGCTGGGAGAGAAATACTACTCTGCAGGGCAGCTCTACAATGGAGACAGAGAAACTTGTGTGTGTGTGTGTGTGTGTGTGAGAGAGAGAGAGTCAAAAACAAAGACAGAGATAGACAGATGGAGGATTTATAAATTGATTTAATTTTAATCCTCATGCAGAAGTAGATTATGCACAGTCATGTACACCAGAACCAATCATAGATGTGTGTGTGTGTGACGTGTGTGTGTGTGTGTGTGTGTGTGTGTGTGTGTGTGTGTGTGCGCGCCTGTGTGTGTGGTCTCTCGACTGTAAGCCACCTGATTATCAAGGAAAAACTGTCAGAAAGAATCAGAACGAGAGGGTTCAGGGACAAAGAGTGAAAATAAAAGATATAAAGTGAGTAGCAAAAGAGGTTTTCAGTTCCTCCTTTTCCTCCCTCTTTCACAGATTTCTTCAATCCATGTCTCCATGCTACTTCTGTGTGTGTGTGTGTGTGTGTGTGTGTGTGTGTGTGTGTGTGTGTGTGTGTGTGTGTGTGTGTGTGTGTGTGTGTGTGTGTGCGCCTCCAGGCAGCATTAGCTACCACTAAGAGCCAGCTGTGCCCTCCTGTATCTCATTCTCCTCATCTCTCCTCCGCTCTCTTTTCTCTTTAAAACCACACTTTTTCTTCCATTGCAGTTTGAATGAAGGTGATTATTTCTCTCCTCTTTATTCTTTCTGATATACAAAACAGTACTGTTCAGTAAATCTTTAACAAGATTAAAGAATACGAGTTTACTGTATACCTGTTATGTCCGTGCAACGCCGATGTGAATTTCAAATGTGGAGTTGTAGAAAATATCTGCCTCCCTGCTGGAATTTGATACTTCAAAGTTTTGTGTTTCTTACATAGTAAAATAAATTGTGATTTAGCTGTAGTGCATTTACCTCAAGCTTAGTCACTCATCTCCCGGTGCTTCTGGACACATCCTCAGTTGTGCTCTTACAAACTCATCAGATTTATCATCAGGTGTTTTGGGTCCTTTTTCGCTGTCATTTTCCTCCCCCCGGGCTATCCAGCTGAGGCTGATCTGACCTCAGCTTGCATCCAGGTGGCCACATCTCCAATTCCTCACAGCTGTCCTCTTTTAAGCCACATCCATCTTGAGGTTTTTTCTGCCTCTTGAACGCCTCTTCAGGGGTGAGCAATCGCCACCTCATACTTATAAAGTTTTCTGTCAAAGGTTACATTTAAGCGATCAACCTGCGGGACTTTGAGCTCCAGACGGATGATTTACAGTATTTGTCAGTCTCAGATTCGAGGACTGTGTCTGGTGTTAAAGTGATGTGATTGGAGATTTTTTTTTTGTCTTCTCAGGTTCACCAACAGCAGATATATTTTCTTGCATTTAGGGGACACGTCCACCTCTTCTGTTTCTTTCCTGTATTTCAGGATTTAGCTTATTTGCTCCTAGAGCCGTTGAAGATGATTTTTTTGTGCCCTAACAGACTCATCAACCGCACTAAAATAGAAATCAACGTAAACTTGATTTTGAATCAAAACAGAAAAGGTATCTTGACTGGATAATGGCTTCTCTTTTAATTTATTGATGCTGTTATGCTATATTTCAGCAAGTGCTATCTACTAATTTAATTCACTTTCACCTTGTTGGTTTTTTTCTTTCACTTCTTTTTTCTTTTTTGATTGTTTAAAATAAATGTTAGTTTTCTAAAACTCATTCAGTCTATTTTATTGGTTAAAGCAAACTGAAGCAGATCATACTCCTCATGATTACAGTAAATATAATTATCACATTTTTCTTAATTCCACTTCATCCACTTTCACCACTCAAGTGAATCTGCTGATTTTATTGGCCTCAAAACTCATCCAGTTTCCAAATCTTGGCCAGAGAGCGTTGAGTAAAAGCTTCGTCAGAGTCTAGGTAGCATTATAAAGTCTTAACCAGTCGTTATGGTTCTCTGTAACTTGCAGATGTCTCAGCATGTAGAGGGAAACCTCCCTTCACAGAAATGAGGTCGAGCTTGACACGCACCACGTCCTACAGGGGTTAAAGAGTAAACTCTGGCGTCCTACAACCGGCCTCCAGTGTAACCAGAGCAGACAGTGTCACAGAAAACAATGGCGAGCAAGCTTTGTTCATTGGGAAACAGAGAGAGGGGATTATTTCTAAAATAGCTCTGTGTTTGTCTTAGACAGAGACTGGCCAGTGTCACACTGGACTGAATCTACCTTACCCACACACACACACAAAAGGACACACACATTCTCACACACACAAATGCACAGAAAAAAACATTGAACACACACACACACACACACATTGAAATACATGCAGGTACAACCTTATAAGCTCACACATGTACAGAAACATATGCTGTCATGAACACAGACAGTGAGCTGTCACTTCAGCATACACTCTTACACACACACTCCCTTAAACACACTGTAGATTGCCGTGGAGGGTGACAGTACGACGGAGATAACGCAGCACACACTGGAAGCTGCTCTGGTGTGTGTGTGTGTGTGTGTAGAAATATGCGAGTGATCTAAGACCAGGCATTAGTGTTTCTGATAAAGCGAGGGGCCTTAAGTGGTTTTAGGAAGGAGAGAGCCCCTTTGTGTGTGTGTGTGTTTTGTGTGTGTGTGTGCTGGGGTTGGGGTCAGGTGCCTGGCGCGTTTGTGTGTATCTGCTTACTGTCTGCCTTGTCACCCCGGCGATGACATCATGGCACACGACCGCCAAACAACGGAAAGAATTCCTCCCGTCTTCTTTATAGACAGGAGAGCGTGAGGAGGTGTAGAGATAGAGCGAGTGACAAAGGACGACGTGGGGTGTCTGTGAGGAGAAAGAGATGAGAAAGGCAGGGTGGGCGAGAGATACTGATAGAGAATAGGTGAGAGAGAGCCTGAAAGTAGTGTTAAGTTTGTCAGCTATTTTTTTATTTAGTCTTAGTCTTATTCCTGTGTCAAATGTCTAAAATGTCTAAAAGTCTTAGTCAAAGAAAATCGTAACTATTTTAATAAAGTTTTATTCAATGAAAACTATTGACATATTAGTCTTTGTTAGCTGTCAGATTATATTGAACATTGTTGTTATTCAGGGTTTCCCATTAATGTATTAAAGGTATGCTATGGAGGATTTGTTGGTTGTTGTTTGTGGCTCCTTCCGAGCGAGCGAGAGAGGGAGCAGTGGTGGTCAAGCGAGCTAGAGAGTGAATGAAGAGCGCGAGCGGCACTGGCAAGAACAGAGCTGTGAATCAGATAAATAAAATGTTCTTTTCTGATTGTTTCCCGGCACAAATAAACACGCCCACACCTCCACAGAACCCTGTGGGAAGATGCTGCATTACCGGATTTTTTGCAAATGAAGAGCTTCATCCTGTCTGCTGTGGCCTCTCTGCTCTGTGCATGTGTAGCTCAGCGAAGCCCTCGGTCAAGCAGACACACAGACCTGCAGCTCTTTATACATCCATGAGACAGAGAGGAGAGCAGAGCAGAGGAGAGAGACAGACACAGCGATGTAACCTGGTCACTACGCTACGAGTCCTGACCTCACACCCTGCGCGTTGTTATTGGCTGGGGGCAACACACCCACTGCAGAATAATAAGAAAATACAGGCAGAGGGCAGAGTCTCTGCAGATAAATACAACGCCACACACTTCTAGTGGGTCATAAGTGATGATTGAGAGGGATTACTTCCTTATGAGTCTATACATTGTTTTTTAGGAAAATCCTGCTTAGTATGCCCTTTAACTGTGGCGGGCCACCCCACTACACTTTCACTTTGGCATCCACTCACATATAACCGACACTTACAACACCAACACACACACCAGAGTATAACCTACACTAGCACTCACTTATTAACATTAATGTGCTTTTCTGTAAAATAGTTGATGTATTCTTCATTGTGCATCTGTTGCACATCCAATGAACAGGATATTTGGATTGTAATTTAGAAAGAAAAACCGTCTATAATATTTTGTCTCCTCTTTTTTGTCAATGTAAATGAAAATAGATTTTGGTAAAGTTTTTATTTATTAAACTACATATTAGTCTCATCTTTTTTCGTGAACAATATTATATGTTGATATAGTCACAGTTAGTGTTTAATGAGGTCGGTGCCCTCTTGTCATCGTCTCCTCATGGAAAAAAAGGTTGTTGACGAACATATTTAGTCATAGTTGTCGTTACTGAAATTAATACCTGAAAGTCAGAAGGAAGTGGGAAAAGAATATAAGCGTAAATGGAAACTTGTTAAATTTTGAATAAACTGTGAAATGTTCATAAAAAATATGACAGTTTTACTGCTCACATTCACTACCTGTTGCCAGTTTTCTTTGTGCTTTTACAGTGTTTTTCTAAACATGCAGGAAAGTCAGGATTTACTGGTGGGCAGAAAGTGATTTTTACATTTTCAGCAGCAGCAATACAGTGTGGAAAAAACTGCCAGGTATCCCTGTGAATTATTGGACGATTCCACACCTTACGATTTACATCCAATGCCAATGTTCAGTGCCAATGCAGGAAGTTATTACTGAGGTGGAAAGTAAAGGAGGTTGGGGTGGTGGATAGGCGTGTAGCACATCCACCTTTCTTGCTAACTTTGCTAGCTTTCCAGCTTTTTTCAAGACACAACATAATTTTTCTCCATCTCTAACCAAGTGTTCTAGTTCCCCAACTACAACCATGACTTACTACAGATTATTTGCCGTAACCATGAACTTTACCTAACCTGAACCATTATACCATAGTTGCAACAAATGACGATGGACAAGAACGAGACAAGAGCATTTTCTAATCTGACGCCGCTGTTGGCAGTAACTGGCAGGACATCGTTTGTCAGTGCTTCCCAAAACTGTGACAAATCACTGTTAAAAAATGATGTTTTATGACGTGGCGACACTGTGGTTAGCGTCTGGTTAAGTTTAGGCACAAAAAGCACTTGGTTAGGTTTAGGAAAAGATCATGGTTTGGGTTAAAATTATCACTTTGTTAAGGGTAGAGAAATATTTGGTGGCTACATGGCTACAAAGGTTAAGGTTAGGGGATGAACGTAGTTACAGTTTTACGGGAAACAAACAGCGGTCTCCTGTGACGCGGCCCACTGTTGAGTGAATTAACAGTAGACTTGCCTCGTCCACATTAAAGCAATGAATAAAGACTGTGGGATTATTCGATTGGTCGGGTGACGTATTGCTTGCGATAAAAGTTAAAAGAAGACAGATTTTTCTGCTGGAGCCCTGTGTAGGGACCCCTGCTGGTCTCAATGAAATAAATGAGGAGGCTGCACGTTTTAATGGAGTTCTGTTGTCTGTCTGAACACGAACTAACCGATGCCGTGGCTGAACAGTAAAAGAACAAAGAGCCACCTAAACAAACTAGAGAAAGATATCACACCACAATCTCTGAGACGTGCTGCACAAAAACATCCCGTCATTTAATTCAAAAGATGTTGCCAAAATAAGGAAATACAACAATATGACAGATTCTACTCTGTGCTTACTGGTAGTAGACCTTCCCTTATCCTTCTGTGCCCTCCATATTGGTACAGAAAGGGAACACTTGAAAGGAAAGTTAGAGATCTGAGGCTGCGTGTCTACTGGGAACCCTTCTTCCTCACAGTGCTGGCTTGGCTGTCTTTGTTATTTTCAGTGGTAAGGACACATTGCCAGCAGTGCTGAGAGAGTACTATGTTTTTAAGTGCCCTTTGACAGTAGAATTATCTAAAGATTTAGCAAAAGAGCACTGCACTTGAAACACTTTTTAATGATCACATAGCAACAGCAGTAGCCACAACCAGCACTTGTGTGTTTTAGCTCTGCAAGCTGAGAGGGCCAAGTGGAGAGTGTTTTATGTGTGTGTATAAATGTGTTTTTGCGTGTGTGTGTCAGACATAGATGAAGGGAGAGCCATAGAGAGGCCCAGAATGAGACAAGTGCATCTGGAATAAATATCATTTTATCACCAGGGTTTATAAGCGCCATGTGCTGGCAGGTAACTCTCAGATATGGTATAAAACTAGACGCACTGTTAGCTTTAACAAGACTAATATTCCATTAGCCATACTGTCTGTGTGTGTGTGTCTCTGTGTGTGTGTTAAAGTGTTTTTACAAAAAAAAGGAAAGACTGTGATAGTGTTCCAGTGTCTGACAATCTGGAGGAAAGGAAATGCTCCTTTTTAAATGAACAAGTCCAAGTGTTCACGTGGGTTTAACTGGTCAACATATTGATTAAGTGAAAGGGAATCCTGGATTTGAATGTCTAGGGACTTGTAGGAAACAGGCTTATATCACTTTTACACACTTCCTGTACAATAGTAGAGTTTAAAGCCTTAAAAACTTGTTTTTAGCCCCTGAATAACATGTTAGGGGCACAACATTTGGTTACAAATAGGGCCAAGTATTGAACCTCAATACTGTTTTTGGTACTGATTTAAATGTGTGCAGATTATCAAAAACTGTTGAGAACTGAAACTTGGCTTTGGTCAGATTCTTCTTCTTCTTCATTTTTTCTTGACTTTGATTAGATATTTCCTGATTCAGATTATAATTTTGTTAATTTTAGACGGTATTTATATTGAGACAGTTTTTCAAGTTCTAGTGGACGCTCTGTGTTAAAACAAAGTAAAGTTTGGCTTATGATTAGTTGACAAACTAGCTTTCGAGAATTTTTAAACATTTTTTCTCAGTGAGATATCCCCATATTGGTATTATCACTGAAACTCAGCTATCATATTGGCACTGGTATCAAAACATTTCAAACATTACCCAGCCCAAGTTACGAGTAAGGCTGTTTCCAGATCGGTATTTGACTTTGAGTCACCAGTTTAGTTCTAATATTCAACTTTTGGGGAAGACATCTGTGTTTTATTTTGTCATGTGCTTGTGGTTCCTGCTTTTTTTTAGTAAACAAAATTATCACTGCTGCCCCACAATAAACTCCTATAATTGTTTCAATTTATTTATATAGCGCCAAATCATAACAAAAGTTATCTCAGGGCACTTTTCACATAGAGCAAGTCTAGACTGTACTCTTTAAAAAGTACTCATGTCTTACCTGCAAGACTTGTGTTTTTGTGTCTTTGATCATCATTCATGATGTGAAAATATCTGATTTCCACACAGTCAAAGAAATAGAAAGTGTGCATCTTGGTCTCATCTTTGGTGTTATTAAAACAAATTTCTTTTAGATTTTGTCATTTCTCTCCAGATAAATTTGAGAAATATAAAGGTATTATCTCATATTGTATGATATAAAGATATCATTTAAGTTTCAGAAAGGCTTTTGCTAATCACCACTGACAGCGGTGATTAGTAAAGTGACAGTGGCCAAACTTGCTCAGGGAATCGATCTACCAACCCCTCCGACTCCTGACCCTGTCAGGATTGCTGCAGTGGAAATGCATGATGGGACGCTTGTACACTGACAATGTGGTCAGTGAGGTTGACCAAATAATCTGTGGGTCTTCACACAGTCCAAACATGTAATCTGTCTTCATTTAGACACTCTCATCACTGCATTCCTCACTGCACCACTGTATCTCTGTGTGTGCGAGAGTAGAGATAAAGAAAGGGAGAAAAAGAGCGTAATTGTTTGTTAAGAAAGAAAATGAACAAAAAATGGTAATGTGTCTCTGCGTCATTGGGTCAGTCTGCGTTGTTGGGTGTATCTGGATAATTGTATGTTTGTATGTGTATATCTTCATACATGTATATCAGTAGAATTGATACGTTGGGATGACACAGAGATAAGTAGAGGACAGAGTGAATTTAACACTTTAATCAAGAAGCTTTATTCATTTCCATTGTTGAAAGTCACTTATTAGTAACAGCTGAATGCAAAAAAGCAACATATATAGAGGGGAGAGTCAGAGACACAAAGAGGAAAGATATTTGTTTGCTCATATGCAATTCAGTATCTCTGTGTGTATGTGTGATTGCGTGTGGCCAATTTTTGAGCCCTGTGAGATTGTGGGAAAAAAACGGTATGATTTAGATTCTCTTTGGACACGGGCAGAATTCCGAGAATTCTGAGCCTTGGGTGTCCTCGGAGGCGGCTCAGCCAGACCCAAGGCTGATGGGATGGATGGGATGCGGCTTGTTGCTTCCCGACCACATGGAATGCTATTTGTCAGCCCGACCATCCAGGCAAGGGACCGAGATAGAGAAAGAGACGAGAGATCTGCAGGAATAAGACAGAGACTAGAGAGTAGTGCGGACAGACAGTCAGAGGCATGTATACGTGTGTAGTTAAATAAAGTTTAAACACAATACGATTGCTTATTTGAGAAGCTTTGGGCTCAAACACTAAATATGTGCTTTGTTGGAAGCCAGGTAGCCTCATGAATCTTCTCTTCAGCAGTAAGTTGTACGCAGGCCACCGCTTTGGCAATGCGCACTTTGCTGAAGTGTCCATGAATGATGCACTGACTTGCTGCCAGCTCCCTGCTATGTTACTGAAATCAAGTCTCCCTATCAGTCAAGTTTATTATTATTAGAAAGAGATTAGTGTAAGTCTTCCTGCAGATAGGATGAAATAAGGTCTGCAATCTTCGTGTCATTTTTTTAAACGATACTCATATGCAATTTTTGCTTTTATGGACAGAAGACAGTGTTGAAAGATAAGAAACTAGGAAGAGAGCGAAAGGATGAGGATATGCAGTAATCAACCCCGCCCTGATCAAAGCAGAAACATCTTGATGACATCGTATGCGTCATACTCAACCACCAGGAATGACCTATCTTTGTGTAAAATACACCAATTTTATCCTCCTAAATCACAAAATGTTGTTCCATTTTGTGATTTAGGAGTTTTCCCCACTTGTTGACATGCCATTGGTTCACCAAAAAACTAAAAAGTTTAGGTCGGTTAACCCAAATTGCTATTTGGCCGTGCAGATAGTTTTGGTTTTATTTGTCCAGATTTTTAGATATCGCTCTCTTGAGTTTTTCTTCCTCCACCCCAATGACAGGGAGATGAATGGAACTTAGATTGTGGTGCTGACAGCATTATGAAATGACATCTAAAAATTAAACAGTGACGTTTCTTTCCATAAACAGGATGCCTGAGTCCATAAACAAACTATAGAGACAGATATCTCAGAACTGGGCAAATTAAACCAAAACTTTCAAAAGTGATTAACTGAAACAAAAAGCAAAATAGAAACTGTCTCTATAGTATCAGTGTGAGAAAGAAAAAGCTGAACCAGCATTCATCAGTCTCTTTTACAGCATGTTTCTTTGTTTTAAAAACTGTCAAATTCAAGCAGTTACCTCTCACTGCAGTTAACGTCATCATTGTGCAACATCACCACATGTAGCTTTAATTAAATCAAAGTAATTAAGTTGTTAGTTTCTAAAAGTCTTGCTAACAAAGTTGACTTTTTCTGACTACGCAGACAAGAGGCGCTGCTGGCAGCTATAAGCGAGAAAGATGCCAACATCGCCCTGCTGGAGCTCTCCTCGTCCAAGAAGAAGAAAACCCAGGAAGAAGTGGCAGCTCTGAAGAGGGAGAAGGATAGTCTGGTTCAACAGCTCAAACAGCAGGTAGGATTATGCACAACAAATCACACACACACACCACACACACACACACACACACACACACACACACACACAACAAACTTTGGCATCCAAGTGGACACCAGGAAAGCTTTTTGTTCAGTCATTTAAACGAGAGAAGGGGAGTACAGAGATGGAGCGGGAGGGTGAGGTGAGGTACGTGCGAACAAGTTAATAATGGAGGTAAGAGAAGAAAAAGTGGATGAAGGAGTAATAAAAAAAAGAGGGAGAGCACAGGTGAGGATGGCGATGACGAGGGGAGCAAAGACAACAAGAGAGGCAAAGAGAAACCAGATGTGCGTCCACAGTCCTCCGACCACTAAGGGTAAATTTAGGATTAACCTTCCCCTCCTACACTCACAACACAAACACACACGGAGTTCAAATCCACTCCAAATCTCTGGTGACAACACTTGTATATGAATTTGTATTTATTTAAATTTTCTATCTGCAGATACACGGAACACTAACACACACACACACACCTTACACGTCACTCCGTTGGTATGGATACATGTTTATAGAGTTTTGCACACAAACGCACACCGATATGTACACACTCACCCAGGCCAAAAACAAGGATATAAACATGACCAAATGCCTCTGTGGTTCCACACAGAGGTCTATTCACATACACAAACACACACACTCAGAGACACACACACTCACACACACAGTAAAGGTTCTCGTGGGTCTAGTGAATTAACCAACCCCTTAGCGGATGAGCCAACTGGGAGTTTGGTGAGTTTCTTCCTCACCGTTCTTCCTTCTGTACTTCTCTCCATCTTTCTATATCTGTTTCTTAGATGGTTTTTCAAGATCACCATTAGTAATAAATAATGAAAAGGTCCAGAGTCAAAGCCACATGTGAGCCTAGCTTATAAGGCCGTCTGTCTAGCCTCTAACCCACCTTGCTACATAACTCTTTATTTCAGCATACAAGGGGCCAACAGACACACATACACACCAAATACCAAACACACTGACACAATGATAAGACCTAATATATCAAAAAGCCGTGGCAAGATCAGAGAGCTTCATATTCGCTTTAATTTCCCTTGATTCAAACTGTGAAATTAAACTGCTACTCTTGAAAATACAATGGCGTTTTCATTCTCAAAAGTGCCTCAATAGATAAGACGCAACAACTCTTTTGTGGCGAGAGATTTGCAGTTATTGAATATTGCCAAAAATCCACTTAATGGATCGAGAATGGCTCAAAGGATTCAATAAGATAAAATGTTGCACGCACAAGAAGGGGAAAAAATCGCGTGTGTGCGTGTTTAAGAGAGGAGCGGGGGAGGGAGGGGAGAGAGTAGCTGTGTCAAATGAAGTCATAATAACGTGTATCACTCTCCTCTCTCTTCCTCCTTCATCCCTACGTCTCTCTCGCCATCCTATTTGAAGTCTTTTATGACACCTCAGGGTCTCGGAGGTGGTTACTGACAACACAGAGACTCTACTGTCTGCTGCTGTGTGTGTGTGTGTGTGTGTGTGTGTATGTGCGTATGTGCGTATGTGTGTATGTTCAAGAGTGTGAGCAGTTTTGCTCCCCTCTTGGTCTGTCTCTCTCTCTCTTGCTGTCTGTCTTTCTCTCTGTGGTGTCATAATTTTCAGTTCCTGAAAGATGGATCACAGCCGAGACTTCCTCAATATTCCCGTCTGTATATGTCTGTGTGTCTATGTCTGTGTGTGTGTGTGTGTGTGTGTGTGTGTGTGTGTGTGTGTGTGTGTGTGTGTGCAGTGTATGAGCTGAGGCTAGTGTAGTATTTTTAGCTCACTCCTTTAAAGTGTTACACACACACACACTAATAACCTCCCTGACAGACAGACAGAAACAAAGTTGGAGAATGAAATGACAAGGTAAAGTAAATCCTTGATGCACAAACAATTTACTTGTCTACAATTTAGATCAACAACTTGATGAGCTGTAAACTTGTTTGCTATAAAGCCAAATATAGCATATGTTAACAGAAAGCAGTGTAATTTTTTACGTGTGTCTAATGTACAACAAGTGTTTCTGGAGCGTTTTGGGCGTCTGCCACTAGTCGGGCGATTGGAGGTCAGAGTCAGTATGAATTGAACAGATGGAAGCTTCAGTAGCGCTTACACACCTCTGATGTCTCATGTCTGGTGTGAATTTGGGGTTAGAAACACCACAGTAACCTATTCTGTACAGCTACAGTACCCCGCTGTAAGAGCAGGATCCAATTAAAGTGTATTAACCAACCAAATTGATTAAACATTCAGCTCTCTGGAAATTCCTACTGTACAGGATCCTGATTTGGACTCAGCAGCCAGACATTTCTCCATTCTCTGACCCTAAAATGAGAATATCTGGTCCACCTTAAAGGTCAGTCCACCTTAAGTGAGCCTGGTCAGGTTAGGCTAATGTATTGTTGCTAACTTCTGGGCTAAATCCCTTCAATAGATGAGCCTGTCTTGGTCTTGAGAAGCTGCAGCATTTATTAACTGACACACTGTAGCCTGTACTGTACATTTACTGCCAGATTGACAACTTACTGCTAACCTTTTCCTCCGCTCCGCTCGCATTCACCATCACACCGTCGCTCAACCACACACTCGCTGCGCACACACATTGCATACTGCCCTATTCCTTAAAGGAGCTATGCTACTCTTATAACAGTACCTTTCACATAGATGTCATTTGAAGAATGAGGAGAAGGAGGATTCTGGGATTTGATGCACTAGTCGATGACTCAAAATCATTAGTAGCCCATTGATATTAATGATCGTGTGAAGTTTTAGCAGTGGCGCTCATAATTCTGCAGCGGCGGTGTATAGGGGAAACACTGAAAAAGCCTCAAACCCCCACATTTTAGAAGCTGCCACCGCAAATGTTGACATTTTTGCATAAAAAATGAGTAAAACGATTATTCAGTTATCAAAATCATTGCGATTAATTTTCTTGCCATCAACTAATCAATTAGTTCACTAATTGTTCCAGCTCTACACTTGACGGAACTGTGAAACAAGCACTTTTAGTCAGAAAAAATCGGATAATTGGATGGAGGAACAAGAAGACAGAAAAGAATAATTTTTGTGTATGTAGAGAGGGTAAACACGCAAAACACATCTGTGTATGTTAAGGAATATGTGTGTGTCCCTGAAAGTGTTTCCTGCATTTTGCCCTTTGACCCCCAGCTGCAGCGAAGGCAGGAGGTTGTAGATCAAGGCGATCTCAGCTCTCTTCACCTGCTCCTCTTCCTATGTTTCTCACAGTCTCCTTCCCCTTCACTTATAAGTTTCTCAGAGACAGAGACAAAAACAGAATGTGAGAGAGAGAGACAGATAGAGAAAAACAGAAGTGGAGGGGAGCAGAGGAGGAAGGGGAAGGATGCGCCACACTTTCTCAAGAGACACATGTGGTTAACATTTACAGGTTGTGTATGGAGCGTGTGTGGCCGTGGCCTTGGCCATTGTTCTGTACCTGTGTGGCTGAGGCCTGGCTGCGATACGGGCAAGTTTTATTTCCTATATTAGTGGCTTTGGATACTACACGTCTATAAAATGATGGTTTGATATTTTCCAAGTCTTGTCAAAGTCTTAAATGACATTTCATAGGCATAAAAAATGAGAAAAGACACAGTGGTTAAACTAGCACTTAATCACAAACCCAAAAAAGGACAAAAACTTCAAAGTTGATGGTTAAATCTCTACTATAAAACATAGCCAGGGTTTGTGGTGGGGACACTTTCCACTGACACTTTAAACCTCTGAAATATTAGAATCCTGTGAAAATTATTGCTTGACTTTGTGAATTATGAAACAGGATGTAAAAGTGTGTTCTTGCTAAGATACGCACAAGCTGCTCGTAACCCAGAATAAGAAAAAAAAGGGGGTTTTGTTTGTTCATAGACAGATGGAAGGATATGTGATTGCTTTCATTCAGACGTAACTAGATGTAAAATCATTTTTGTAGTTTTCAGGACAGAAATAAAAATAATAAAGGAGTCCCTTTCATCTTCAAAACCAGATTTTTTTACTGGTATTTATTTACATGTGCATGGAAGTCTAAACACTTCTTAAGTATTGGTACAGTACGTCCTCACTCTTAAATTAATATAATATAGTTTTCAGTTGTCTCTCTTCCTCTTTACAGACTTCACTGTTCACTATTATTTGTTTATATTCATTGTGAACATCTCCTCTTACTGACAAAAGTGGAAAAATGTAGCTCTAATCTAATTTATTCATCCGTAGAGACTTATCACAATGAAATAATTACCCCTCAGTCAATTTCATTGTCATTTGTAATTTTCTACTTATCAACAACTTTCTCGTCTTGACAGAGAAAGATGGGGGGGGGGATAATCTAATTTTTTTATTATGATGAAATGGTTCTTGTCCAACCATGACTCAGCAACTTACCATTATTGATAATTGCACGGATATCAACAAAGATCTCCTTTCAACACTGGAGGGAAAGACGAAACAATAATCTAATCTATTATTCCCCGGAGCCTTATCACAATGAAATAATTTTCTTCCAACCATGACTCAGCAGTTTTTTTCCCCTCACTTCACTCCATGTTCATTTGTTTCTCATTCTGTCCGTTGTCAGCGGGTTACAGCAGACCCGCAGGAAGGATTGATGGAGGGAGGGGTAGAGGGGAGAAGAAGAAGGGAACAGCAAGGGAGGAGGAGTGAAATAATGGTGTGATGATTAGATTAAGTGAAAAAGAGAGAGTTGGCCCAGAAACAAGTGAGCTGAGGTCAGCATTCCTGACAATTAGAGAAAAAGGGGAAGATGTAAAGAAAGGCCAGAGAGGAAAATTAGGATAGGACAGAGAGAGGACTGGAAAAAAAAAGGAGAGGTGTTAATTTATTAAATTCCTTCCTTTTCTCCTTGCAGTACTCTTCCTCTTCTCCTTCTCTTCCTTTCCCTTCATCATCCCCTTTTTGTCTTCTCTCCCCTTTCTAATTCATGGTTTTAGGGGTTTTGGGTTCAACAGAATTAGATATGAAAGAGGGCAGACGAGAGAGGAGAGGAAGTTCTGCGGCACGTTTCACCAACTTTGCAACATGCAAACTGTGACTTGCAACGTGAGATCATTTCTCCTCGTGTTAATTCTGACACATTCGACGTATTCTAAGGATCACCTTACCAGTGCTGCCAACTTAACGATTTTCTCACTAGATTTGGCGACTTGTAAGACCCCTTTAGCAACTTTTTTTTTTTTTCAAAAAGCAGCTAGCGACAAATCTAGCGACTTCTTTGGCAGACCCGACCTCCTCTCCTTGAAGTTGCCAACATTTCTCAGTGAATGTGCGCTATTGTGGCTCTGACTGTGTTCAATGGGGGGGACGGAGCTGCAGCACATTCAGTGGACCAATCATCAGCCAGATACAGACGTGAAAGAGCTGTGAATGTGCGTACTTAACAACCAATATTGATCACCATTGTTTGACTTGGGAACTCTTTCTCCTTTGTTTTCATTCTAAATGATTTAACCTGACAATTTAAGTTTCATTTAGTTTTATCAAAATAGACTTAAATAACAATATTGAGTTTATTCCGGTGTCTGGATCATCTCTTTATTCATGATACTTCAGTTACAGTCTATACAACAGCCTGCATTAAACAGTTTTTTAATATTAGAGGTTGATTTAGATGCAAATTGAGGTTATAGCTATCATCATCATCTTCTTTACTTGGATATTTTCAAATCTTGTATATATGTAATTACGTTATGACGTCACAAATAATCACATGACGTCATCTAGTGACATCTAGCAACTATTCAAGCAGGCTTTAGCTACTTCTCACTGAAAATATTTTGCAACACTGCTCCTAAGGCCATTTGCAACCCCTGCATAAGCATATGAGAGGACTGTAGGGATCGCAAATCATTTGTAAGAACAGAGCACTGTCAGCATTTGCAATCTGGGTACCAGCAGTGCTCGCAAATCGCTTCCATGAAACAGACTCCGTGCTAAATATTTTCTTGTAGAAGCTAGATGAACTACTGTAGTTGGAGAGATAATCGTTAACAGGATTTTACATAATTTCTTGCAATAAAGAGTTTTATGGAAGCAGCCATTGGTAAGCTCATTAGCTTGGTCAGAATAAGAGAATAAGTTCAAGGGGTTCAAGTCTGACTCCAAACCTTTGTTGCATGTGTGTTTCAGATATCAGGATTGTTGAAATAAGTACAAAATGTAAAGGGCAAAAAGAGCAATAGGGGAAAAAAACAAAGAGAAAAACCACGATCAAAAATTTTGCCACAGTGAACTAAAAAGACAACAGACACCAGTGAACAAGATGGGGAACAATGAGAAGAGGAGAGTAGAGGGGAAGATATGGAAATGAGGACATGTTGCAGAGAGCAGGGAGGAAAAGAGCGGGAGAGAGAATTAGTCACGGATACAAGGGCATGTTAAGGAGCTCAAAAGTCAAGAGGGAGAGACCGAGAGAGAGGGGAAAAATAAAATACTGTGACTGAATAGAGGAGTAAGAGACTTTGAATCAATGTTTAAAAAAAAAAAAAAGCTGAGATCATTAAAGAAAGAGAGAGGAAGAGAGACAAAGGAGGAGAGTGTTAGGTACTTTTTGTTACAGGATTGGGAGACTTAATCATAGAAAGTAGTGTATGAGAGAGCTGAGAAATAAAGAAAGGAAGGGAGGGGGGAACTTTGGGGATTATTGAGATTCATAAATCTCTAAGATGAGGAGAAAGAGAGAAGGGGACAAAGACAGACACAGTGTGTTTGCAGAAGGGTAGAGAGATTTGGGCATAGAAAAGCTATGTTAGAGAGATCAGTCATCAGGCATCTCGACACAGTTTATCCTCTTCAACTTAACTCTGCCACATATCTCTCCTCCTTTGTTGTTCTTTCTTTCTTTCCCCAAATCTTTCTCTTTCCAAATTTAGGAGGAGCTGGTTCATTTGTTCAGCTGTTCATTCATTATTCATTTCTTCATACATCCATCACTCCGAATCAAAGCCAAACACGCTGATGAAGGGAAAACATGTAGGAAAGAAAGGAGTGGGGTGTTTAAAGAATGACTCACAGAACAGAGAGAAACAGAGAGGATAAAGAGAGCAAGATATGGAAAGGATAAAAAGATGAGTGTGGCAGGGAAACAGACGGAGGGGATGAGACACAGGAAGAAATCGGTACCTCTCTCTGTCCTAAAGTAGCCCGGCTAGCTCAGTCGGTAGAGCATGAGACTCTTAATCTCAGGGTCGTGGGTTCGAGCCCCACGTTGGGCGCATGTGTTTTGGGATCTGAACTCTAGCTCCTTATGAAATCACCTATTCTTAGCAGCATGCCTCTACTGCTTACAGCTAGCAGTAGATGATGTTGTGCTGCATATGCTGTGGTACCCAGCAGCAAAAAAAGCACATGTCAAGTTCACACACATAGCATATACTGTAACTACTGTTTAGGCTGAACTGCCATTATGTTTATATATCATGACTTGCTGCAATGTCCTTTCTGCAAGGGAGAAGCTTTCTGTAGAGGTACACTGCCCGGCTAGCTCAGTCGGTAGAGCATGAGACTCTTAATCTCAGGGTCGTGGGTTCGAGCCCCACGTTGGGCGCTGGAGTTTTGAACTGTTACTGACCATGATACCATGTCTGACAACAGTCCAAAGACGCATAGAACAGCTGAGATCAATGTGTTACAATATATGCTATCATGGGGAGTTTTACAGACCCACCCTGAATTCTGCCTCCAAAAAGTAATTTACTTCATGTGTTTGGTTTCACTTTTTAAGCAACAACATTAGTGATCGTACCAAATTAAATGAGGAAAGAACACCATAATTAAAAATGCAAAGAGCACAGAAAAGTAAAAAAACATATTGTAGGTTTAGCAGAAAGTGAGTAGACAAGAGAATGAAAATTTAACCCATTATTTTGTTATGTACAGCCCGGCTAGCTCAGTCGGTAGAGCATGAGACTCTTAATCTCAGGGTCGTGGGTTCGAGCCCCACGTTGGGCGCTGGTGTTTTGGCTTTGACTATGAAATCTCCCTCTTAAAAGGGTTGGAGTTGTGATTGATGGACACAGACTACAGAGCCCTAACTCAGGTATCTTAATGCATCATGTCCTCTGTCAGGAAAACAGGACATCTGTAGTAGTTCTTGTAGAAGTTCACACACAGGACACATTTATTCATTCATACACACATACACATGTATTTCAGTAGAAAAAGGCTTTATGGTCTAAATGCTATTCTGTCTTATGAGGTTTAAACTAACATAGTCTTCTTCATCTGTTAAACTTTTGCATGGCATGTGAGAAGTCAGAGCCGGAAACCTGACCCTCTTCCCTCCTGGCTGTTGTCAGTCTTACATGAGTTATGAAGCCCGGCTAGCTCAGTCGGTAGAGCATGAGACTCTTAATCTCAGGGTCGTGGGTTCGAGCCCCACGTTGGGCGCAGGAGTTTTGAACTGTAGCCACTTATGAAATCACCTTTGTTATAGCTGATTGCATTGTGAATGATGGATGCTGACTCAAGTCTGTTATGAAAATCCCAGGACATCTGTGGTTGTTGTAGAAGTTCACATACAGGACGCACACTGTTTCATTAACAAAGGAGTCTTTGCTCTATGAGATAAGTGGTATTATTTCTTATTAGGTGTAATCTACCACAGTCTTCTACATGTATTAACTTTTTGTCTGGGTAAGAGAAAGAGTCAGACCCAGAAATCCACACCTGTCATGTTCTCTAACTTGTGAAAAGCCCGGCTAGCTCAGTCGGTAGAGCATGAGACTCTTAATCTCAGGGTCGTGGGTTCGAGCCCCACGTTGGGCGCAGGAGTTTTGAACTGTGGCCCCCCCCTTGTGAAATCACCTTCCCCTTACAGCTGTTGGTATTGTGAATGATGGACACTGACTACAGAATGCTGACTCAGGTCTGTCATGAAAATCCCAATACATCTGTGGCTGTTTCATTAAAAAGGATTCTTTCCTCTATGAGCTAAATGATATTATTTCTTATTAGGTGTAACATAGCACCGTCTTCTTCATCTATTAAGCTTTTATTTGGGTTAGAGGGAGAGTCAGACCCAGAAACCCATCACTCCCATGTTTGTAGTCTTGTGTGTAGCCTGGCTAGCTCAGTCAGCAGAGCATGAAACTCTTAATCGCAGGGTCGTGGGTTTGAGCCCCACGTTGGGTGCTGGTGTTTTGTTACTGACAGCAAGTTAAGTGTAACAACCATGAAGTAATGTCTGACAGTACTCCAAAGATGTGTAAGATAGCTGAGATGAACTTGTTAGGTGAAAGGATTTAAGACTCGGTCACACTTGTCCTCTTTCTCCTGCAACATTATCTCACACACTAAACCACAATAGAGGAGAGGCATCATAGACCGTGAACACTCGATGTGAGTAATACTGAGTATTATACAAAGCAGGTTAATGGGACACAGTGACATGTTCAACAAGGAGACATATCAAGACAATATGGTTTCTATTTTTCTGACCATGCAAATTTCCGTGTCAAAGTGAAACAAAGGTGAGCGTTGCACCAATGCAAGTAAAGTCCTCAGCAGAATATTAATTCCAAAACCTTGATAATGGACTTTGAATCACCATTATCTGTCACGTTCTGTGTTCACAGTGTAAAACATGGTGCTCCAAGCATTGTCTGAAGGTGATTTTATTCACTCTACCACTACCTCTGCAGTGCCTCAACACTACCAGCTTTGTGTAGTTTGTGATAATAATGCTGGGGAAGTTAGTCAAGGAGTTGTGACCCTGCAACACAAGTCGAACGCTTAATTTGGACACCAAGCAGAGCAGAGTTGTTTGTTACACTGGCTGTCTACTTTAATCAAGTATGAAGGTGGATTAATGACACATATTGACATTAGTGGTATTATGTTGACGTTATTTTAAAACTAAACTTGTGCCTCCAACAGGATTTTTACTGTTCTGAAGCCACAGTGAAATAGCATTGTGATGCAGCTGTGTCATCTCTGGTTGAACATGAGAAAAGCTTGTATACATAAACTCGGTTGAAAAAGTGAAATTGCGGGATAGATGGTCAATAAATAGAATTAACGGTGGCGGTTTACTTGCTGAAGGACGTTATGGAGAGGAGAGGAAGAAGAGATACACAGAGACAAATAAACATCATTCTCCAGCTGTCGGGGTGTGTGTGTGTGTGTGTGTGTGTGTGTGTGTGTGTTCATAGGTGCAGTAGGGACTCAGTTATGCACTAATGTGGTTTCAAGATGAACTGTTTACTTTCCATGTTTGTTTTAAATATATGTGTGTGTTTATTTTAAAACTGTCTTTAGAAAACAAGGAAATGAATAATGTGTATGTATGCTCGCAAGGGGAGGCTCTCTTCAACTTGACTTATGTACACACACACACACACACACAAGCTTATACAGTCCCAAACACACACACAGAGTGAAATACGTTTATTTTGCGCCACTATCTCTAGCTCATACACAGACTCACACTGGAAAAGGCAGTCCTTCACTTAGCTTTCAAACAAACATATGAAAGTTGGCATTCACATATTTCTTTATGTTTCTGTCAAACACACGCGCACACATGCACACGCACACACACACACACACACAAAACCTCAGTCTGGCCCGCTTAAGCCCCTGTTCCTTGCAGGGCTCAGTGAGAGGCTAAGGGGATTTAGATTGTACAAGACTGACAGATGTAGACTGACTCCCTCCCTCCCTCGTTCTCTCTCTCGTTCTCACTCCCTCACTCTTTCCGGGCCTACTGTAAAGCTTGAAGTATAACATGTGGAGCTAATGGAGGAGGAGAAAGGGGGGGGGGAGGGGGGAGGAGGAGAAAGAGGAGCAGGGAGGGGAGAGATGAGAGTGATTGAGGAAAGGACAGGGGAGGAAATGGAAAAGACAAAAGTCAACATACTGTTATTGCATGTTTGTACAACAATGTGCTTCTGGACTGGAAGTGTGTGCATTGCAGTTTGTGAGTGCATGTGCTTTGTGTTTACATGCAGTGATTTACAGTAGAGTTCTGCATGTGTGACGCTGTGTGTGTGTGTGTGTAGCCTGATATTTGTCTCTCCTCAAGTGGCAAGTTAACAAGCCTGTTATTTTTCTGCACCAGTTAGCAAGCTACACAACAGGTGGCATGTCAAGGGGCCGTGAGCGTGTTTGCGTGTGTGCGCGCTGTTCAAAATGTGAAAAATACCATACATGTGTTATCTTAACATAAAAGCAGAACCGGACAAACGTTCATTTCTTTCTTGCTTTCCATTCTTGACTTTCTTTGTCTCACTCTCTCTCTCTCTCTCTCTCATGCACACGCACACACACACACACATGTACAGAATGTGTGTTAGTAAAGGCAACGCTCATGGCAGTCATCCAAAACTGTCCTCTGTTCTTCCTGAAGGAATGTGAGGCAAGGGCTTTCCCCTTTTGACACACACACACGCTGCCTGTGTCGTTGTTTTAAAGGCAAATGTTGTTTTCCTGTTGCTTAATTGCATATTCGATCGTTTATCACCGTCTTGGCTTGTGAAAAATTAAAGAGTTTACAATTCTTTTTTTTTTTCTCTTGCAGACTCAAAACAGGATGAAGCTGATGGCGGACAACTACGAGGACGACCACCTGAAAGTCTCATCTCCCAACTCGGAGCAACCCAACAATCACAAGCCCTCCCCAGACCAGGTGAGTCCTCTATCCAGGGCAGAGAGCCTTCACCTGGGATAAACCTCTAAATGTAGTTCTACAGTCCTCACACCCCTTCAATCTGATATCACGACTCTTTGGTGGATGAGAGCATGCTCTAAAATAACATTTCTACACCTAACTATTGTATTCATTAACAACTCTTAGGTTCAAGTGAAAGTCTGACTTTCCAGCTAATCAAATATCCATCTTTGGATGTAACATTTACTTGCGACTTTAAATTATTACCAGATAATATTTAAAAAACTTTTCCAACATTTCTGTACTTGATATGTCTGTCTACAATTAACTTCCTGCTTTCTCCGAACTCACGCTGCCGTTGGACTGAACTAACCGATAGGACGATGAGGAGGGCATTTGGGCCTAGCCAATCACATGCCTTCTTTCTCTCCCTCAGTTCGCCGTTTTGTACAGAAGGGTGAGCGTCTTCTTTATCTGGATCCGATCACGTTTGTGCTCATCGTGTCATTCGTCTCCTGTCTTTCTTACATCTGTCTCATCCGTGAGCTCGTGATCTGGTTCTGGTGTTGTGATTCTTCTGCAGCCTCTTTTTTCATTCGTTCAGTTTTCTTCCATTCTTTCATTATCATTCAGTCTTGAAATTCTTCTTTTTCCCTGCGATTTATCTTTCATCCTCTCTTAATATTGCTTTTTTTTCTTTTGTCAGAAACATCTCATCTCATCCTTGGACTTCATTCCTTTCACAGTCCTCATTTTTCTGCTCTAGTTTATGTGTGTGTATTTTTATCTATCTATCATTATTTCTTTCCACCTTCATTAATTCCTTTTAATGATTTCTCTGGACGTCCTGTTTTTCCTCACATTTTGCCTTCATCTCTTTAAATTCCAACACATTTTTTTCCATCATCTTTTTTCCCTAACATCTGTATCTTTACTACTGATGCTCCTGTCTTCCAATGCATCACGTTCTCTTTCTTATTGGAAGCTTCATAAGTCAATCGTGATCTTTCATCTCTATCATGACCTTATAATTTCTCAGTTGAACCTCCATGTGTGATGCAGTGGATGATTTAAGTAAGCTTTGCCAACATGTACAGTACATACGGAATAAGTAAAGTCAGGAATGATAAAACCATTTTTTTCCCCGCTCCTGTATTGTTTTCTTTTGTTCCCAGTATTTTTAAGGCTCAAAAGCACATGCGTGACAACCATCGAGTCAAGCAAAAACACCCTGCCAACACTTTAATCAATTACACATCACATCGAGAATATAATTTTTCTTGAGACAAGTGTGAAAAAAACTCAAAACTTTACTCTTATATTTGTCTGTTAAACATGTTGACATTAGTGGAATTAACTGATTATCTAATAATGCCACTTGTTCCTATAACATCATTGAAATATATATGTTAAAATAAGTAGAAACAGCTTTAAATGTTGAGTGCGTTGGTTTGATCTGCTGTCAGGTCAATGGAGGCAGCAGCACATATGAGTAGCACATGCTGCTTTTAGCTCAGCTCAGTTCCTCCACTGGGATTTCCCACTGGGATGCTAAAGGCCCAGAGGTTCGCCAAAGGATCTAAGTTTGACCCTGGTTATTAATTAGCGGTAGCACCTCCCTGCTGAGAGAGGCGGGTCAACCAGCACACACACACACACACGCAACTGACACTCCATCTCTTTTTTTTTTTCTGTCTTCATGAGTAGTTGCACACGCACTCTCTTCTTGGTGTGTAAGGTGGGTAATTCGCCATAGCACATTACATCTGAACAGTGAGTGATTGTGTTCTTTCCTACAAGAGGATTCTGTGCTGTTTCAGAAACAACTGTAGTACTCCGCTCACACACACACACAGCATTGTTGAGACGTTTTTATGGTATTTTTGCATTTTTAATAGTCTTCAGAGGTACTAGATGCATCAGTGAAGAAAGACAATGAAGAGGTATAAATGTTTTTTATCTCTAATAAGTAGATCAATATTGTGGTTCATTTAAGGGGGCGTTTTATACTGTTATGATGTCAGATGTCTATGTTAAATATGGTTAAAGGTCCAAAAGTTGTGGACTGGTGAACGTATTAGGGTGAATCTTTGGGAATCTCGCGATTCAGTTCCGATTCTTGGATGTTCAATTCAGAATCGATTCTTGACACTATTTTCAGTCTCCTGCTCCAGTATACTGTGTGCCAAACCATTGACTGGTGTCCTCATTTCACTGAAATACAATATGAAACATAACTGGCAATTAAGATAAATGATTAGCAGCCTTTTTATTTTAAAAAGTTAACTGCATTCATTAATGAATTCATTAATCTGAAAGCATCTTGCAGTCTCCTGCCTGTATGACAGTAACAGAATGAGGGGGAGGACGAGTGCTCTGCTGTGTTATTAACATCATGTCTCCAGCAGTGGAGAGCAGCCTCTCTGCTGAACTGTTAGCTCCAGGGAAAGCCATCGCTGTGTGACACTGAGTGGGCGCAGGGTTTTAGAGGTGAAACAGACTGAGCACCAAGTTATTTTCTTCATCTCAGAGTTGGTTTAAGTTGTTTAATGCTGCAGTGTGTGTGTTGGTCAGCCGGTCTGGTTTGTTACTGCTGGAGTTCACTGCTCTGTCCACTAATGATAGTTTCTAGGTGATGGTGTAGAAAGTTCACGTTCGTCTCGCAAAGGTAATTATTGAGTCATTAAATAAAAAAATGTTTGCAACCGCTGCATTTTTGAAGATGAACTATAAGATAACTCTGCAGCAGAGCTTGTGCCTGCTGTAGACTGTCCATGTGCTGCACTGCCATCACAGTTAAGCTCCACCTCCTGTTATTAACTAACATTTAGAAAATCGATTTTTGACATTTGTGAATCGTTACAGAATCATAGGAGATAAGAATCAAGATTCTTATGTGAATCAATTTTTAACCCACCCCTAGTAAATATGCTCCATGCAAGTCAAAAGCCAGAGCTCCAGACTGCTGTGAACGCTTCGTTTGCAAAGTTACCTCTAACGATACAGTAGCCTGGTCAGGTCTTCTGCACTGAAACTAAACCCGCTCTGTAGAAGCTGCTCCTGGTCAAATATACAGCATGTGAATGCTTGTGTGCACATGTCTCAGAGGTAACTGTGGAGAAAGAAAAATCCTGATTCCTCCATATAATGTGGCCATAGAAGGTTTTTTTTTTAAAATGCAGCCAGTCAGTGAGGCTAGCTAAATGTCTCTCCTTGGAGTTGTTTCATAGTACAGTAAGAGTCTGGTAGGCAGGCGTAGGAGGCTAATAAAGACGCACAAACACACACACACCCTGACACACACAGTGCTGTGTAAAATTATGTCGCCTCTGGGATTGTTTCATAGTGCAGTAAGGCACTGAAAAGCACCACGGAGTCATTAAACACACACAGCATACGTTTGCTGTAGCAGGCAGTGTAATACAATAAAAACATAAATGTACATACATACTGTACTCCTTAATAAAATCAGTAAATTCAAACACTTAAAGTCCTGCGTAGACTTTCAGAGGTTAGGAGGGTTTTTTTCTGATTTTATAATATTATTTTTGGGGTAAATTCAGTCTTATTTTTAATATTTCTTTTTCTGTAAGCCATTAAATAGTTCTTGGAAAGGAAAAGAAAGCACTGGTGTTGTTATTTCTCCCTAAATGTCTTCCTTATATCGCCATCATTCCTTCCATTCTTTCTGTCTGTTTCTCATTTGTCTTGTATTTGATCCGCAGAGCTCCACTGCAGGTCTGGAAAGTGTGGACAGTGATTTTTTTTTTTTTTAGGCTTTTTGACAGAATAGTCCAGATTAAAAAGTGTGAGAAAACAGCTGTTGCACACATGTTGAGTATGTTTTTAGAGCAGTAAAGCCAGATCTCAGAGAGACGTGTTCACATATTGTCATATTACACAACAGTCTCGGAGAAATAATGTGCTCGTTGAGCGTCTTGTTGCGTTGTCACTGTCAGCATACATCATAACGTACAGCAACGGAGGCGTTTTAAAATGCGTAATGTGTAGGGTCCCTGCAGCCTTTAACTCCATCACTTTCTATTTGCTTCTCTTTCCTTTTCCGTCTACCTCCCTCTCTGCCCTAAAGGGAAATGTTCAGTAATGTATTTCGTAATGGACTGTAACCTACTGGCACGTCCTCACTGGAAAATACAGTAACTAGAGCTATTTACAACTCTGATAATGACCTTACATGAGTGCGTGTTTTCTGTATATGCATGGTTTTCTGTGTCATAAAGTGTTTCTGCAAGTACTGTAGGGGTTGATGCACATACACATACGATATATAATGGTGTGTGTGTGTGTGAGAGAGAGAGAGGGAGAAAAGAGCAGCTGTGAGCCGTGAAGGTGGTTTAGCATCTTATGAACTCACCAACAGAGAATACCAAAAATCTGTAGTTTTTTTTGTGTGTGTGTGTTTTGTGTTCATAGTAAATAAGGTAAGGACTCAGAATGAGAAGTGACAGATACTTTGATTTACTGTCAGGTTTCATTGCTGCAGCAATTCTGCTAGAGAAGAATGTGAAGATAGTTTCCTTTTTTTCTGATGAAAAACACCCACATGTACTCACTTTATTTGTTTATCAGGATTCTCAAACACACGGAGCAACTGAATAATGAATGTTGAATATATATACGTGGTGTTTTATATGTTTTATTCAAATATTGTCAATGTCCCAAAAGCAGCCTATCTGCAGCTTGTTTTTTCACGGTTTTGACAGCTGAGAAAGGCTGTCAGATTACTGGAGTGTTTGAGATGGGTACAATTCCTGGTTTTAGGTTATCACATCAGTCATTATAAAGATAAAATGCAAGCAACAAGACAACATCAGTCACTTTGTTTGGTGCAGTAAATACAGCATACAAGCTACGATGTACGACAAGCTGACAAGCTAAAAAATTGACATGATGGAGGTGAAGTCCATACTTTTATATGTTTATATGTTTATATATTTCTTTCAATATATTATGTTTTATTATTTCACATATGCTTTATGGCCACAAATCAAAAAAAGAGACTTCAAATTGTCACCTTCTGTAGTCAGTTTAACCTTGCTTGTTTAGTTTCACTAGTTAGCTAACATGATTGCAGATGTAAAAAAAAAAAAAAAACAGCTGCCAACAAATCAAAGAGTGCTTTATAAATATTTTATATGAAATTGGCATAATTCATACTGACACACAACCTCCACACTGCACAAAGAGAGAGACAAAGGACTCTGCATTCTGTCTGAATTAAATATATCGACTATCAAAGGCAAGTTGAAACCTGACACGGCATCAGATGGATATTTGCAGTACCTGAATCTAAATAGTGAAGGGAGAAGCTGGTTATAGAGTTGATGTAAAGCACAAACAGACAGACAGAGAGATAAAGATGTTACTGCGCTGAGTGAAAGGATCCTGCCATCGAAGCTCTTGATTGTGTGTGTGTGTGTGTGTGTGTGTGTGTGTGTGTGTGTGTGTGTGCACATGCGTATGTGCATGCATGCGTGTGTGTGTGTGTGTGTTGAGTGACAATGGCCACGGAGCGCAGGGTGTGGACAGACACTGCTGGGATTAAATACACTTTACCAACACACACACACACATACACACCAGGCCTCTTAACATGCTTCCTCTGCACTTAAATCTTGTAATTCCCTAAGGAGAAGTGTGTGTGTACTGTATATCTTATCTGTGTGTATGTGTGTGTGTCTCTTGGGGGGTCCTGTCTCATACCCCCAGAATGTGTGTATATCTGTTTTGCCCATTTCACCCTCACACTGAAAAACACACACACATTAGTCATGGCCACTGTGAAACAATGCTGCTGTTAACAACCGTCACACCAGGGAATCAGACTGGGGTTTTTTTGTTTGTTTGTTTGTTTGTTTGTGTTTTTCTTGGCTCAAAGCTGTTAACTGCACACTACAGGACAAGTCCTCGAACATACAAGTTATTACCAAAGTTAAAAAAAAAATCATGGCATGTACAGTACATGGAAATAGTGTTTTTTTCTGATTTTGATACTGGAGTTTCACTGTATGTTTCATCCTGGGTCTTATTCTTGTACTTATGTCTAGTTTAGGTTGTTCTAACTTTGCACTCGTTGCCTCCATTGTAGAGTTTCGGGGAAACACAACTCTGGCAAATAAACATTTATCTGGGCAAGCGGGCTGAGCCTCCTAATGCTTTTCAGATAAACTTCAATTTTACATAATTTTTACATAAATCATTTCAAACACTTGTCTCTGAATCTAACACATTAGCCCTCAGCTATTTTAGCAAACTGCATAGATCTGGTCTATGTTCTCATTCCACTTAGTGGCTTTTGTAAACAGGCTTAACCATGTGTCTCCCATATTTATTTTGAAATGCATGCTAAAGCAGCAGCTTCCACATCAGTCAATAGATTCCTCAGATAAATATAGAAGAAATATGGTAGTGGAAAAATCTGATTACTGACCACTTTCAGTGGGGTTTTACAGTAATCAGATTAAACAACTCATGTAATTCTTTATCCAATTTACTCTTTAATCACTTAATTGTTTACAGTATTCAGATTTCTGGTTTTACCACATCATATCCTCTGTCATCTCTTCATTTCCCATCACTCTCACCTTCATCTCTTTCTTCATTCCACATGTTCATTTTCAATGTCTGTTATATTTTGTGGCATTTCGTGAAGTTCATACTTTCAGCTAAAGTGTCTACCGCGCGCCTGGCTTTGATAGAAAGACATGAGTCACATGTACAATGAAAGTTTAGAAACAGATGTTTAGCATTGAGACTGATTACTGGAATATCTGATGAAGCAACTGAGATACACCTGAGTTATTCTCTGTGTGCTCGTTATACCTTAAGAAGGTCTATGATGAAATGTTTGTATGTATGTGGACACATTTCTAGTGATAGATGATGATTAACAATCAGCTTGAACTCTCTCTTAGTCTGCCACATTTTCTCTCTTGGTCTCTGATGAAACTTTGTGGTTTAGATCAGCATGCAACATCTGTTTTTGTGACTTGTTTTCCTGCAAAAATCAACAGTTATCATGAGCAGTATTGAGCTTTTTTTGGTTGTTATATTGTGTAATAAAATTTAATAAAATCCCTGTCTTCTCATTTTCCACTCTCCTTCCTTCCTTCCTTCAGATTCTCTCTCCTCTCCTGGATCTCAATCAGAATCGCAGTAAACTGAAGCTGTACATCAGTCACCTGACTTCACTGTGTCAGGAGCGAGACCCTATAATATTGCAGGACTTCGCCCCGCCCCCCGCCTATCACCGTTCTGACTCCGCCTCCTGGCAGACGCAGCTGCGCAGCATGACGCAGGAACAGGTGAGACCGTTTGTTTGTATTTGTGTTTGTACTTGTGTGAAAGATGAGGAGGAAAAAAACATGCAAGTGAAGACATTTGTCAGTCCTCAGTTACTGTGCGTGCATGTGTGTGTGTGAGAGAGCGTGAATGTGATCTATTTTGAAAAATGTGGAAAAAATGAGGGCATTTTGTCACTCCTCATTTATCAATCCCTAAAAGTAGCCACTGAGTATGTGTGTGTTTGTATGTGTATGTGACATGTTAGAGTGTGTGTGACTGTTCTTGCTGTATGTGTGTGTGTGTGTGTAACTGTGTGGATGTGTGTGTGTTTAGGAGTATGGCCCACACTGGTTGGCCTGGCAGGTTTTTGGCGCTGCTTTTGACATTATTGAAAAGATTTACTTCAGCGGGTCACCTGGCGACAAGCACCTGGCTGCGGAACAAATAGTGTTTCAGACGTTTTATTTAACGGCGAGTAAACTCGGCTTCAAACATTTGGCAGCGTGAGGAGAGTTGGTTCATATACGGAGCCTGGAGGGGAGAGAAGAGTGTTATTTATTTTACTGTTGAAAAAGTTGTCATCTGAGAGAGGGAGGAGAGAAAAGAAAACGAGGATAGAGAAAGAAAAGGTGAGGCTTATAGAGAAAGTTGAGGAAAGATTGGCTAACCTGCTCACTTAGTTGTCGCCCCATTGTCATGGTAACCAGTTGTTTTTGTATATATTTGATATAAACAGTACATTATTAAATTTTAAAATTTCTTGGCTTCCCCTGTCTCTCTCTCTCTCTCTCTGTCTTTTTCTCCATATTGAAAACATATCAGGCAATACATGGTTGCTACATGTGGTATACATTGAAAAATGGTAACTCTAGACATGCACACACACACACACACTCGCGGAGCTATGTGACAGAGTGTGTGGTTAGGTACAGCAGGACTAGTTTCCTACAGTCCTCATGAAAGCCCTATTGTATGTCTTAATGCTGGGAAATGTCTCTGTTTAGCATGAGTGCTTCAGATATGGCGCTGCGTGGTATGGTGTCACTTTAAATAAACTTTGAATATTCCGAATGAAGTTGTTATTTAATCACTGCGTACATTAAAGGCACAGAGAAATGATCCGGGTGACTTTCACGGACATACAATTACCATAGGTATTTTTCATCAGCGGCCTGTTTTCACCAAAAAGAAAATGCAGATGGTATTCTGCGGTCCGGCGGCCAGAGATCCACATTTTCAAAAGAAAAACATACTTTGAATTAAACCTGATTATGTGGGCTGCTGTGAAAGCTTATCTAACAAGACTGAATGCTTTTAGATAGCCAAGTAGTCTGCACTATTTCTATCCCACCAAACTTATATTTAAAAAACATTTGAAAATATTAAAAACATTTAAACCAAACTGAGCTCACGGCCACATCCAAGCCAAATTTCTAACTGAGGACAGGGGGGTGGGGGTCTTGAAAGACCATACTAACCAATTTACCACAAATCACATACACTTTACATTACTGTTAACCATTTTAAGGTATGCAAAAATTGTTTGGTGCTGTTTTCCGCACGCTACAGTGTTAAAATACATTTTTAGGCACTTGAATGAGGTAGTACGTCGCAATAAACATCATTTTCCTGCATGATATAAAGCACTTGTTTGGTGCAGACTGATTCTGAGAAGCCTGCACTGCAATACAAGCAACACAACATAACCTTACGTTACATAAGCCAATACGTTAACTGTGACAGACCATCTATCCTATCAAGTAAGTCGTAAGGTTCTTCAACTTGCATGGAAGTGAATGAAACTAATGAAGGCATGGAAAGTAGGAAATTCAAATTCACAAATCTGTATGACTTTGAATTTGCAAACAAAAGTATACACAGCTAGTGGTAAACTAATTAAAAAAAAAACGCTGGATATTTCCAATTTTTTTCAAGTTTATTAGGCTCCAGAGATAAAAACAAGATTCAGTAATTGTTTGAGGATTTACATAAATACTTTTTTTTTTTAAGTTTCTCTCTAAAATTAAAGCCAAACAGTTTTATTTAAAAGAATGCTAATTCAACTGTTTGGTCAAAATTGGATGGAAAAAACACAGTTTATTACAATATGTGCAGAGCAATAAGGACACTTTTTCATTCTGAGGTTTGGCCTTCAGTTAAAACTCTCTCTTTCTCTCCTCTCATTCTTTTATCTTTTTGTCACTCTCTCTTCTATTTCTGCCATCACTCTCTCCACTTCTTCTTCTCTCCTTTGTTTTTTCTTTCTCCTAAGTTGACCTTCCCGTCTTTCAGAGGTCCCCCTTTACCATTACCTCGCTCCATGTCAGTGTACATATGAGAGCTAGTTTAGCTATTTATTTTTACTCTGTTTTTGGTGAAATGTTTCCCGTAACAACATCACAATTTGAATCTCTCTGCCTCTCCCTCCTTCTCTCTGTCCAAACCCACCCATACCCACGCAATGCCACTTGGCGCCATGTGTCTGCTTTAGACCCCGACCCTGCCTACACACAATCACAGACTCACACTGCCAGGCTTTCATTCAGGCCCGTGTTTCTCGTTTTCCTTCATCATGTGTCAGCATCACCCTGGCTGACCCTCTTAATGCACACACACGCTCTCACACCGACTCCCTCCAGACCACCATGTTCCAGTGTGCCAGCCTCTCTTCTCTGTCTTGTGGTGAGTGTGTGTGTGTTTTACAAGCCTCTCCCTGGCTCTGTTAAAATGCCTGGCACTCTGTAAAGCCATTAGGATCATACTAAAATAGCATGTAAAGCACACACGGACAGACACACAAACACACATGGAAACCTGCATATCCCGCACTCGCATTTTCACAAATGCGCAGCCGTCTTGAATGACCACTGGAGGCTCGTGTACCTGACAGCGTGCTTCTGTAACGTGTCACCAGCTCAAAACTTTTTCACTAACACAGCATTTGATGTAATTCTCCTTTCTGCTAAAAGAAGGTTTATCGACTGGTTGCCTCCCACTACAGAAGACTCATTGCATTACTGTTAAGACCGAGAAATCTTAGGGAGGTTCGACAGTGAGTTCAGGCACCGCTGAGTGAAATCCCTGCTGCCAAACTGATCGTACAACTGTAGGGAGGTTTGACAGTACTGACAGTTGTGAAAACTGAAAAGTAAATTTCACCATTCCAAAAAAAAAAAGACCTCCAAAGATGTTTTTTAAGGATGAGATGTAACTTAACTTGACACATTCAATACACATCCAATGCAACAAAAAAAAAAAAAGAGGAGTATATGTCTATAAAAGTATCATTTTTTGAAATTGAAAATAAAACACAGGAGTTTTCTCGACATGTTTTGGGTTGTTACTCAGCAGCAGATGTAACAGAACAAAAGATTTGCTTCACGATGCGACACAATACGACGAAACAAACAAAAAACAAAAAGCCGAGCGTCGTGGCAAAAATAGAAGCTATCATCTCTGCACAAGAACCACAGCGCCTGCATCAGCCAGCAGCTTTTGAACCAAACACACGTTGAATTGTTTTAATCCATCATGTTTACTGAATCTCCAGTCTGGTATTGAGTGATACAACAATGCAACATATTGTTACAGACATGAATTAGTTTTTCATGTTTGTACCACTTACATGTGATGATTTGAGTCCAGATGCAACCTTGGACCCTTATCGCATGTCATCCTCCTCCATCCAAACCAATGTTTTGTACTTCTTTGCTATCCAATAAAGACAATTAACATGAAAAAAATAACAGTTTAGCAATACTTAACCCTCTGAAATGTGAATTCCCAATTAAACATTTACATTTATTTTGCCACTAAAGCTTAAAGTGGAGAAAAGAGCCTTGTTGGCCCACAATAGCAAAGCAGCAACCACTGCAACAACAGATGTTTTTCCCTTTTAACTAAAATTATAACAGCTTTAAAGGTGAATCTTCTACCTTCATTATGTATGAAAACTCAGTACACAGCCAATAAAGGACCTTTTGAAGCTTTTACTGGAAGTGATTGTGAAACGTGTTGGATAAAATATAACAAATTCAGTGAGAGTGATTACAAATCAACAAGAGTTAAAGTTATTGTAGAAATGAATTAGCACAGTAGCAAGTCTGGCTGTCAAATTGGCACGAATGACACAAGTCGTCTTGTTTTCTGCCTAAACTCACCTTTAAAGTAGTATCAAAACTCACTTCATTTTGTCTCCATGAGCAGCCACTGCTGCAGAACCAACTGCTGACTGTGTTGATAAACAAACCAAATCAGCAGGTTAAGCTGCCGTAACTAACTTCCAGATGTTTTTCAGAACACCAGCGTGCACCTGCCCTTTTCACCTCACGCAAGTATCTTTGCTTCACGTCGTCTCTCCCTCGTCTCACGAATTTGAAAAAGCTCTGCTCTAGACTAATGTTAAATTCAGTCAGTCCTTACATGTGGTGTCTGTGACCGAAACTAAATCGCCAGCGCAGCACCAAGCCTGGTGGTGAGCTGTTAGTCTTGAAAGGACGGATTTGCTGAAGATGTTTATTCGGTCGTCTGTTCCTGTGTGTTTGTTTCCATGTCTGTCTTTAACCTCAGCTGAACTACAAAAGTAACGCAGTTTCCAATAGTGAGGTTTTACTAAAAGAGCCGTTTTCTGTGCCATAGTCATAATAATAACCATTATGGCTCAATGATGTCTCTAATGACCACTGAAGAGAACTGGCATCGTAATACACACACACACACATACACACACACACACACACACACACACACACACACACACACACAGGAAGTCTCTCTCTCTGGCCCGAAGTGTGAAGGTATAAGAACTGGTTGACTGTGTGTATGTGCATATTTGCGAGTGTGTGTGTGTGTGTGAACGTTCCATTATGTGGAAAAGCTATCAAGACAAAGTTTACACACTGTGTGTTTGCATGCGTGAAAGTACAAGAGAGTGCGTGTGTGTGTGTGTGTGTGTCCGTGGCCCGTTTTTAGTCTATACGTGCGCACATTCGCGTGTGTTTCATGTTGTAAAAAATGTATTAAGTGTTACTGGCTGAGTCGGACGTTATATTGCTGCTCTTATGAATCCAGTATGAATTGTCAGCCCATGACTCTCTATCTGCTAAAACAAAAACGGCTCCTAGTGAGTGATTGCGAGTGTTTCTGAGCCAACTCAAACTGGAGAAACCTCAGTGAGAACTGAGTCCACATATTTACAACTCTACAAGTCAATGTAATGAAGGAAAATACCACACAATTACAGACTTAAAATCTCATTGTTACAGTATGATCCCCAAATAGAAGGTTTCACAAGGATAAAGATGAGAATACTTACTTTCTTTTTGGCTTACATGCATTTTAAAAATTATGCAACACAGGTTTCCAAGGCCGGGTGCCTGTTGAGTCAAGAACCATCCCTGAGGACTTCACAATTGGATCAATAAATCCTCGCTGTAATAGAGATCGTTTCATTTTGCGAATAAGAAAAACTCTAATCTGAGTGTGTGGCTATCAGTCTTTATAAATGCAAGTTGTCATTTTTTAAATGTTAAATCTTTAAATTACTTAAATGTTTGATGTGATGTCGGTGTTATCTCTGCAAAAAATGGAAAACACAACATGTAAAAAATACAACAGTTGAGGTTTCAAATAGTTGCAATCATTATTTTTTCAGCTGTACAACCTTATGGCCTGTGGCAAAGTGATGCCCTCTTCACAGACTGGCAGACGACATGGGAACTTTGTGCGAGGACCCCTCACGGTGTCCGGGTCACTGATTGGGTGTTTTTTGATTGACAGGAGATACAAAAACAGGATGGGGCGGAGCTGGAATTTAAACATCACAGCTGATAATGTGTAGTGGAACTTCTGTATTGTACAATCACACTGATTGTGTGGGTGTGTGTCTGTGGATGTGGAATATAAACACCCCTTGTGATAAAAAAAAAAAGGATAATTATTGTTATTTTGATCGTCTGTGTATGTAGGTGTGTGTGTGAGAGAGTTTCCTAATGATAAACATCCTGGAATTACTGCTTTAAGGACAGTTTTCGACGACTGTTGTGCTGTTTTAATTTCTTATGGTGACTGGTGAAGAGTTAACATCGAAGCTGCAAGCTGTCATACAGTAGATGGACGAAAATCAAACTTGTGTAAATACTAAATTGAGTTATTGAATTGTATGACCACAATATTAAATAAAGGAACAGAAACATAATGGAAGCATAAGAGAGTCAGCGAGGAAGATGTTGATGATTTAAAGCTGATGGAAATTATATTGAGAGTCTTGTTTTTAGAAGGCAAAAAAGCACATGCTTAAAGTTTTTACCCACATTTGTATCTTTCCCTAGAGCTTTAGACTTGAGTCAGACTTAATTCACAAAAAATGAGAACTTGAAACCTGACTTGAGACATGAAAGCAAAAACATTCACGTCTCAAGTTCCGACCTGGTAAAATCCTGTGACAAAAGACAACAAACAAGACAGCGCCGAGCAGGCCTCACATGGCCACACAGCTTGAATATTTGATTATTAGGCCAACGCATCGAAAGCTGTTGGTCTCTTCTAGATTAAAAAAAAACAATTAAAATGCATCATTTTCATGGTCAGCATTCGGGTGAGAGACTTGCAGTGTACTTACAAAGACGTGATTTGATTTTAAAAACAGCTCCGTTTACCTTGACATACTGTGTTGAAAAGGAAAAAGTCGTTTGTGTCTGTGTTCAAATGAAAATGTGAGACTGACGTGAAGTCGAGAGAGGATGGAAGGGAGGAGGAGAGGAGGAGGAGTAGAGGGGTTTGGGGGTTGTGTAGGGCAGAGAGTCAGACCCATCCATTTGTGCTGCATTGTGGTCTGGGGTCTCTCTAGACTTTCATTAGGCAGCTCTGCTTCCTGCTCCGAGGATGATTGTTTTCTCTCTAAATACGATGCAGAGGTCCTCGACGACACACACACACACACACACACACACACACACACAAACACGCTCCCAACTACAGACAAAAGGAGAGACAGTCGGACGGACCCACACACACATGTCTGACCCTCAGTACCCATTTCACACACACACACACACACACACTGGCCGTCGTTGGCCATTACAGACTAACTGCTGGTTTTTATGCAGATTTATTGAATCCAGGCTTAATGGCTTTACCAGTCGGCTGCTTTTTACATGCATTTGTCTTTTTTCTGTCCTTGACTTTCTTTCTTTCTTGATCTTTCCCCCCGTCTCCTTTTATCACCCCCCGCCCCCTCCCTCTTCTTGATTTCTGCCCACTTTTTTTCTTTCTTACCTTCTCTCTTTCTTTTTTTTTCCCGGCTCCATCTCAGTTATTGTCACTGTCTGTTTGTTTGTCTGTAGGGATTTCACTCAGCGCTGCCCGTGTTTGTTTCCCCATTTCTCTCTCTCTCTCTCTCGCTGCTTCAATTCCCACCTCAATCTCTGCCATCCTCTTTCTTTCCGTCTCTCCTTCCTCTGTCGTCTGTAATGAGACGATGAGTAGGTGACAGGTGAAGGACAAACACTTTAATGCTCACAAACGCAGAGGAACAAGCTCTCCGCTTGCATACTTTCCTGGTCCCTGTGTGAACCCGTTAACTCTTAGTCCACAATGGCAGTCGTTGTCCGGCCTCACACACGTCTCTGGCTGACGTTTCCTTCGACAGATTCCAGTTCCTTTTCCTGACACTCAGCCAGCCTGGATGAATTTATTATAAGACAGCTATAAAATCATTGTGACTTTTACAACACAGGACAAATCCAATGAAAGAGAATTATGTTAACAGAAAAAAATTCAATAGGTTTCGCTCGCTGAAAAGAGAGCTGGTTCTGATAACTCTGAATTTAATTTGAAGATTGCTGAGACTGTGGCTGCCATAACAGTAATTAACGACATGTTGTATAGTTACTATATCATGCAAGAAAACAATTTGCCACAATGTCTGCCTTCAGTCTGTTTTTTTTATTTAAAAACGATGACGATATATGAGCAGGTGGCAGGTGGGAGACCAATGTGTGGCTACGCCATAAATGAGCAGATCTCAAATTTAGGGTTAATATTTAGGATCATGGGATGATTTATAGGATAGGAAAACAAATTCAACCATTTACATTGTACTTTTTCCATTTTTCCTGATGTTTTTGGTCAGATGAGACAATATGAAAAGGAACAAACTCAGTTGAACAGTTGTTTTTTTTGTTAAAAACAGTCCATAAAAGACAAATGAAGTCCATATCAAACTCCAACTTGTCTTTCACTCAGTTATGCTCACAGATTTGATTATTGTCCACAGATTTTGCAGCTTGGTTTAGATTAAAGTAAACCTCTTTTGTGATAAATTGTGTAGCTTCAAGAAAGTGTTTCAGACCCTTTCTAGCCATGGTTTAGTATAAGCTAAATGCTTGATGAAAGAAATGTTTTTAGAGGCATTTCAGGCTTCATTTTACATGATGAAAGATTGTATTTCCTTTGTTTTATAATCTAAATAAGTATTCCAAACATGAAAATCTCTTCTACAGCCTCAATGCTGTAAAATTGCTTCCATCTCTTCAGATTGTCCCATCGGGAGGTTACGCCTATACACAGTCAATGCCGGAGTCTGTTTCTGCTGCTTATTCCTGCAGCTATTAGTGCTGTAAGTCCAGCCTTGTATATAGTTGCTCCTGGAGGGCCACTTTAAGCTGTTTAATCCATGTTTCACTATATACACATACATACTGTACACAAGCCCACTTCTCTCTCTCTCTGTAGTTTCACTTGTATTAGTCTTTGCTTGTCCAGACAATTACTCCGAGGCAGAAAACAGAGAGAGCTCCTAGTGAGTGTGTGTGTGTGTGTTCGGTCCTGACTAACTGCACCCAGAAGCTCAGCCTGTAAATATGAATATGGTCATATAGTCAATTTGCCTGATTAAATAACGTATTAAAATAAAATTACCAAGTTATGTTGAATTGCCCACAACACACACTTCTCTTGTATTTTTATTCAGCTGTTATTGCCAAACGAGCGCAGTATTTTCAGTCCTGCAGGAGCAGTTTTAGTTACAAGTCCTCGAGATCTATTCCCAATGCAGCTCGTTAGCCGGTGTCGTTAGCCGCACTGCCCGGACTACAACATTGCTGGACTAAGACAGAGCACACACACATACTCATTCACACATGTATGGTTGCATGGCTTCTGACTCAGGCTCTTTTGGGCTTGGTGCGGTACAGGAAGCCAACTTATAAAGCCGTCTACAAACAGTGTAAGCCTGTTAGAACCTAATGGATTAAATTTAGAGACAGGCAGAGTGACAGGGATTATAATATTCCATACAGGCCCATTATAACTCATCCCTTTGCTCTTACTCATAATGGTGTTTCTACCAGCGCTTAGTGTTGCTGTTGAGGTGTCTGGTGCCTTCTTTAAATCTCTTGTTGATTGTATCTTTACTTCCTGCATCTTGGTATGCCATTGCTGAGGAATATTAGGTCAAACTTTGCCCTCCAGTCGTTCTCGCTATCCTGACCATCACCCACTCCCTCCTAAAACAAAGTCTGTTATGAAGTTGGAGGGTTTTTTTTTTTTTTTAATGGTTGACTTTTTCACCTCAGTTTGTATTTTTTTTAACGTTGTACATTTCTTTCCTGGCAAAGTTGCTCTTTCACCTGCACTCCTTACTTTTACTGCTTGCAGGCTAACGTTTAGGCAATGCAACTATTAGAAAACAGTATGGATTTATCGAAAAAGCTACAAGTAATTTTAATTTTAAATATTTTCAAAATGTCGGAAAGTATGGGAATCTATCATTTAAATTCAGGATTTATAACCTCTCTCATGGTTGCATCATCCACATCCTAAACTTAAAAGTTCTTCCTTTGTCCATGACCAAAATTTTCATTACATTTAATTGAAATTTGTTTTCTTTTTAGATTTTGTTGCTAACTAACAGACTGACAAACTGAACAGCTGCTTTGCATTTTCATAATCCGAGTATTCAAGCCCACTTTTCCATTTATGATCGAACTTTCTGTACAGCCTTTCTGCTGTTTTTGGCGTTCAGAGTTTTATAATATAATGACACATCAGGTTTTAAAATGCTCTATAATGAGTAATTTTTCTCAAAATAACTTTTGTTGTTACCAAGTAAAACAGAAATGGACTGTAGGAGTAACTAAATTATTTCTGTAATTTCTGTTAAATTGATTTGTGGAAGTGGGTCAGCCAGTGTGTGCAGCCCTGATCTATGGAGACGCAGGACTGGACTCTAATGGTTCATAGAACATAATTTCCCCTAAGTCAGTCAAAGCAAGGTGAAGTTGTTGAACTGTTTAAAATTCACTGCCCTGAAGTGTGCAGACACAGTTTTCTGATAAAAACAGCCCTCTGGCTTCAGAATAATCTATAAATGAAAATCTCTAGTTGAGCAACTTTGTAAGATGTGTGTGTGTGTGTGTGTGTGTGTGTGTGTGTGTGTGTGTGTGTGTGTGTGTGTGTGTGTGTGTGTGTGTGTGTGTGTGTGTGTGTGTGCAGCAGGCGGTTGACCTGCTCAAGGATGGGCTAATGCACTCCGGTTAGATAATATATTTGTGCTCTCTCTCGCTTTCTCTGCCTCTACCTCTATCCGTCTGTTTGTTGCTCTCTCTCTCTCTTAATCTCTCAGTCTCCCTCTCTGCTGAGTTATGGTTTCTTTAGAAAACATTAGCATTCCAATGTAAAGAGGTTCAAACTCTGCAATGTGTGTCAAGGGGTCGGCGTACAGAGACACACACACACACACACACGCCTCTTATCCTCATGCTCATTCCCATGCTGATAACCTGTGTGTGTGCATATACATGCTTGTGCACAAATGCACAATGTTTTGTGTGTGTGTGTTTGTATGTGTGTGTGTGTGTGTGTGTGTGTCTCCAGGCCCCCGATAAGGCAGATAATAATCCATCACGATAATGGAGCTTTAATGGCTGCAGTAAAAATCATCTTCAACAAACCCTCTCTCTCTCTCTCTCTCTTACACACACACACACACATTTCTGCTTCCCACAATCCCCTCTGCCTCTCACTAAATCAGAACTTGAGCTTGCAACATACACTTTAGACTCATGCTGCGCACTCAACACACACCTGTCATGTCAAACACCCAAACCACTGTATCACACACACACACACACACACACACACACACACACACACACACACTAATGTTATAAACACACATAAACACAGTCAAAAACGTACTGTACACTCTTGCAGGAGCCATGAATCTGACGGCACTAACTCTCTGCCCACATGCATTATTTCATGTGCATTTCTCTCTGACCACACACTGTGATTGCATGAGACATGATCCATGGGAGCTTATAACCACAATATAAACTTGTACCTCATAACTGGAATCTGTATCAAGCAAGCTTGTTTATATTTAATTTATTCTGGCTATAAATAAGCTTTTGGTTTGGAGAAAGGAAGTTTATTGCTTAGCAACATGGAGACCAGAAGACCAAATTATAATCTCTTTCAAAACAATCTGGGTCTTATTTTTCCCAATTTTTGACAATCATTCCTATTACTAAGGAGAACATTTTACTCACCAGGTAAATTGTAGTGACTCAACTAGACACAGCTGTAAGGGGACAGTATTCTTGAAACAAAGCAGTTCATATAACGTGTTGTCTGACCACATTTTAAGAGTTTTTACCTGGTACGCAAGGTATATTGCAAATATTAATCCAAATAAAAGCCATCATTCCGTAGTGATTTACCTGATCAACACTATACCAATCACAGAGGAGCAGATGCACAGTATATAAGCAGCATTAGTAGCACCGCTTATTAAATCTTGATTTTTAAATGTTACTTAAAGTGTCTTTTTCCCCGTTATAGGTCAAGGCTGTGTGAGTCAGAGAGCAGCCGACACATACTAAACCTTTTATCTCTCTTCAACTGTCTCACCATCTTATCTTTACTGCTGTGTTTTTCTGGGGGATTGCAACTAAAATACAAAGCCATTAAGTTGAATCACCCGCAAACACAAATAAACTAACATTTGGGAAATATGTTGATATGCTTTACAAGAAATGATGGCTTTGTCAGTCTTTCACGCGCACACACACAGATCTGTGTGGATATTTGTAACAAGTCCTCTGAATTAAATGACCAAATAGCTTGTTTGACCATGCACTCCACAACTTGGCGCCTCTATCAGCGGTTATCGGCAGGATAACATTTGTCTGTACTTTCCAAAACGGTTACAAATCACTGTTAAAAAATAATGATGTTTTATGGTTTGACAACACTGTGGTTATGGTCTGGTTAGGTTTAGGCACAAAAGCCACTTGGTTGGGATTAGGGAAAGAAAAATATTTCTATTTCCTTAAAGCTAGGCAACCTTCATCATCATGGCAACAGTAAACACCACGACAATCGTAGTTACAGTTTTTAAGAAACTGTCCCGACTCGCTGTTGGATATGTGACACTCGCGGTTGGAAGAGAGAAGCCCACCCGCCTCCTCCAAATATGGAAATTTGTCACCTTATATAGACGTCATCTGAACTGCGCAACTTCTCCGGATCATGATTACCACGGTTGCTAGATGTCATCTGTCACTCAAACGTAACATTTGTTTTTTTGCGACTGATATTATGACTTACCGTGTTGTTTTTCTGGGAAGAAAAGACTATTCTAGGATATTTGGGCGTTTTAGATGGCGGCTATAAAATGACAAACTTACAATGATAAAAGTTTGACTACGTGCTCAGCGGTCATCACTCTGCTCTAAATGTTCTTTCTCTTGTCTGTCATGATGTTCCTGGTAAATGGTGGTGGTTCCTCAAACCTCTGAAGATGTCATCATGCAGTTTGTTTGTTTTTTCTCATAAACAAAATTACGAAATCACTGATTCATAAATCTTAATAACGTGGTAGAACACAACATATTTCCTATTTGTGTTACTATGAATGAGTGAGTGTCATTAAGTGTGATTGATAACGAATCAGGAAATGGTGTATTTTCTAATTTTTTTGTGGATATTCTCTAAAATGTGTTAGATTACATGAGGAGATGTTAAACTGGCTCTCTAGTTTAAATATCCTTCATGCAGTCCTTGAAACATATAAATGATCTAAAAGTCTGGCTGATTGTGTACATTTACGACCATACCTTTTTTTTGAGTGTACAGCTTTGAGTTGCACAAGCCCGGCTAGCTCAGTCGGTAGAGCATGAGACTCTTAATCTCAGGGTCGTGGGTTCGAGCCCCACGTTGGGCGCTGGTGTTTTTGTTAGGGGGGGATTAAGGACAAGGGTAGAGGTCAGAATACTAAAGCATCTTTGAGATCCAAGAGTGTTTGTTTGCAGCTGAAATTGGTCTCTGATAAAGATGTAGTCCTCTTGATTCTTTGAGATCATGCACAATCCTATCAGTATCCTAAATCTGCTGCTAGACTAACATCACTACCACACAAATGCAGCAAAGACAACATTTGGAGACCGAACTGGGAGCAACAGCGTTAAAATGAGATGTGATGAGAAAACAGAGAGGTAGAAAGATGCATGAAGAATGATGGAAACAGAGAAAGTTAGAAAGAGAGACAGAGTGTGTGTGTGTGTGTGTGTGTGTGTGTGTGTGTGTGTGTGTGTGTGTGAGAGTAGCGGGGGGTGGTTCCCTGCTGTCTGATGCTAATGGGGCTTGTAGAGCGGGCCAAATCATGCCAAGCTATGCACACACAAACGCACACATTCACAGGGAGGGGTGAGCAGTCGAGCCTCATTGCTTCCCTTCACCTCCTCATCCACTCAGTCACTCTCTCGATCCCTTCCTTTCTCCCCCTTTTCCATTCATTTTCCTGTCTTCACCTTCATCTATATTCTGTCCTCAGCCGTCTTTGTCAGCAACTCTCGCTCTTTCCCTCAAAAATAGTATTTAAGCGCAGTCGTAAGGGGTGTCCAGACAATAATATACAGGTAGATGCTCATAAACATAGTAAACGTTGGTCAATTAAGTTGGATAGTTGTCCTTTGAAAAATAAAAATATTAGGATTATTATTTACATACTGAATAACTGCTGTAGTCCATAAAGTTCATCTGAGAAACAGATTCTTTAAAAAGGTTGAGGCTGAGATATTTTATTAATGACTATTAATCTCTACTACTGTATGGGTCAAGCTCCATTAAAGTCATTAATCAGTGAATCATTTGGTCTTAAAAATGTGAAAAACGTCAATCAAGCCCATGATGCAACTTAAAATGTCTTGTTAAAACACTCTAAAGCCCAAACATATTCAGTTTACTATCACAGAAGACTAAAGAAACCAGAAAATATTCACATTTAAGAAGCTGGAATCAGAGAATGTTAGCAGTTTTTCTTAAAAAGTGACTCAAAACGATGAATCGATGATCAAAATAATTGGTGATTAATTATATATCGACTAATCATTGTGGCTCTGGTGCCTATTTTGTATTGAAGTCTTTCTGAAATTTGTAGCCTCCAAACTATAACTATAGCAACTATATTTACATGTTATTTTTCAGGAGATTTTCATTAATCGTTAACAGTATTATTGCTTATAGCAGCTTTACATATGAATAAAGCCTCTGTGATGTAAAACGTCGCTGAGGTTCGCTGGCTAAGAGATGAGAGCAGCGAAAGAGGTTAACTGGGAAATGTTTGCCAATATCTGACCCAGGCCTCACACACACATGTACATATGAACACACACACACACACACACACCAGCTAATGTGGGCTTGTGTTACATGGCTGTTTGAGTGGTGCTCTTATTGATACAGATGTATTGGTCATTAAGTCAGTTAGGTTTGACGTCTCAGCCCGACTGCAGCCAAAGAAAATAACATCAGCACTCTCTCAGAGAAATGTTCCACTCTCTATGGGCAGAAAGAACTACATTGTGGTGTTTTCAGATTGCAGTCTGATATGTGTGTCTATGTGTGTGTATGTGTGTATGTGTGTGTGTGTATGTGTGTGTGTGTGTGCGTGTGTCACCTTAAACATGCTCCTTCATCTTCCATGTGGCTGGGAGAAAAGAGGAGTGTGAGCCTACGCTTGTGTGCTTTACTGATATCAGATTTAAATCCCTTTTATCTCTCTTCTCCTCTCATCATCTTCTTTTTTCCCCAACTTAAAGGAATAGTCCCACTTTTTTTTTATTTTTTTTTTAGGGAAATACACTTGTTTGCTTTCATGCCAAGAGTTAGATGAAAAGACTGATACCTCTTTCATATCTGTCTGTCTGAATATGAAGCTGGAACCGGGAGACGTTAGCTTAGCTTAGCATAGAGACTGGAAACAGGGGGAAACAGCTAGCCTGGCTCTGTTGAGGCAAGAAAATCTGCCTGCCAGTGCCTGCAAAGCAGATGTAACGTAACATCTTGTTTGTTTAATTTGTACAAAAATGAAATGACATGACAGGAGGTTATGTGCTGGACTATTTCTCAGCCAGGTAAATTCACGGCTTCATATCTAACGGACAGATATGAGAGTCGTATCAATCTTCTCATCTAACTCTCATCAAGAAAGCAAATCTGATGTCTTTAAATTCCATTTTACCATGTTGGTTGTATAACAATATGTTGGTTTACAAAATGGTAAAAATCCTTCTCTTCTTTCTCTCTCTCTCAGTTGGAGGCGGAGTTAGCGCTGTGTGAGAGGGAGGGGGCGGAGCTACAGGAGTACGCCAATCAGGTCCTGCAGCAGATCGCCGACCGATGCCCCGACATTTTGGAACAGGTCGTCAACGCCCTGGAGGACAGCTGCTGACGCTCGCACACACACACACACACAAGCAAACACACCCACATAAATAAGCTTACGTATATATGATTCACAAGCACACAAAGTCATAAAAAAAAAAGCATGCAGACTCGCAAAACATTTAACACGCAGCATCATCAGAAGCCTCCAGTCCGCTGCCGAAATCTCCTGATACGCAAATAAGATCACAGCGTCAGATATGAAGATGAAGAAGATTTCTTTTTTCCCTTCTGTTACCTGCTCTTCTCTCATTTTCAAATAAGCAAAAGGAGAATTTCCCTTCGAGGATCGACAAAAAAAATCGAGTTGTTATTAAAAAAAAACATTCTTTCACAGTGTCTTTAGTCGCCATAATTTGAATGAACGGCACCAGCTGACGGCACTGCTGTTCAGTTTTGAGTTCAAAGTGCTTTGTTGGCATGCAAGTTCATTGGAAATAGTTGATGTTTTTGAGACTTTTAATACTTATTTTCCTAACTATTCCAAAACAGAAGAAGCCTTCACTGCACTCACCATCTGTGACACTTCAGAGCGGCCATCTTGTGTCCTTCTAGGCAATCAGCAGTTGGACTTGTAACTTGATGTATTTTATGGGGGGAAAAAATATTTTCGAACTGTATAAAAGTGAGTTGCCAGGTTGTTTCTGATGCCAGATTTACACGCTGTTGCCACATTATTGGATTGGTTCAGATACAATGTGTGTTTATTTCAGCTGCCTTTGGTTCTTTACATCATTTGCTGCTATCTTTTTAACTCTTACTTTCTTTTTTTCTCCCCCCCATTTCTTGTGTTTCTTTTATTTCAGGCATCTAAGGTATGAAACGTCCCAAACTTGCAGATTCTATCAGCAGTAATCTCCAGATAGTTGTGTAAATTGTAAAGAGAGAAGTCTAATAAACAGAAACACTTTTTTTTTTTTTTTTGTCTTGGGAATGTGACACTTTCATCTAATGTTTTCCCATTGCTGTTGAAATGCACAGACGGTAAATCTCGCAATACTCCCTTTATTAAAATATACCAGTGTAGATGTCTTGTGTTTCTTTTTAACCTGAGAAAAAAACGTTCAGTTACGGTGTCCATGCTGAAATTACAAAATCCCTTTTGTGACAATCCCTTTAAAATTAACAAAGGACAAAATCTGAACTTGCTCATTTCCCCTCATTGAAACATCTGTTGTTTTTGTTTTCTTTCTTTTTTGGGAGGGAGGGGATATTAAAAAAATTATATATTTTTTTGCTTTTGGTAATATATATATATATAAAACACTAGTCTGGTTTAATTGAAAATATTGTCATCCATTGTTTAGTATATTACATAATGTGTCCAAATCTTTTTTTTGTGATGCAAGTAACCACAGATTTGTTCCACAAGCGGGAGACTGTTATTGGGAACGTATATATTGCACCTACATGAGGCTCTGTGTCCACCAGGAGCATTTTCCTCCAAATCAGTTTCTTGTTCTTGTTGTTTACAGTGGAAATGACACTCTGATGCATGTTTCCCACAGCACTGACAGCCTTAGCATGATTTAAAACGCTTAGAGCACGGAGTGCTTAGAGGTTCAAATTGTTTCAACTTAAAGCAAAAGCTACTCTAACAAGTTTTTATAGTCACAGTAAGTGCTGAAACCATGAGTGAAGCTGCCCACGTGCAACTGTTTAGCTCTGCTTCCTAAAAAAGAAATAAGTGGACACAGAGCCTGAAGACAGGGATTTACGCTGAACACTCAAATCTGATTTTACACCCAGATCTGACCTTTAAGAGGGAAAAAAAAGAGTTTTCCAGCCTCTAAGCACTGTCTTATAACAGCTCCGAGCCCCATGGGTGTAAAGGAGGAGTTTCATTCCACAACATCAATTTTAGGAGAAGGAATCGTCACCTGACGTTGAGTGCAGGCTGTTTGAATGTTACCAGGGTTTCAGGGTTTGTGTAACATTGTATAAATAGTAGGAATCTCATTTTGGAATGAAACTCCGTCAGATATGAGCAAGTGTAAATCCAGTATCTTGTTGTCTGTTTTATAATGTTTTGTCATTGAACGGTGATGACAGGGACTCACCTTGACTTTGCTGTGGATTGAAAATCGGAATGAAAGAATGGAATAAAATAAAATATGGATTTATCTTTACCTCGTTATGGAAGAATTCTGTCTGTATTTGTCTGTCTCAGATATTTGACAGGTGAACACTGTTGCACATCCTGACATTTTGTACCAATTCCTTTATTCTCTCACTCACACTGTCCCTTGCACAGTGGTAAATTTTGTTAAAGATTCCAGACATGTTTTAGGAAATATACAAGTACTGTGCTTTGAATAATAATTTTTGATATGATTTTTTCCCCAAAAAAGATGATACAAGATGTCTCATACCTTACTGACAAGTCCATTCTCAGTGTTTGTGCAATGGAGGCTTCAAGTTTCCAGTTGCATACTGGACCATGATTGGCTCCCAGACTAGTATGTTCGTATTTACACCCCTTAAACTCAGAGAAACTTTCCACTTTCAGCAGATGAAAGTGAAAACAGCCTTCTGGTGTCAAACTCTGCACACACATCATTCTGCACAGTGAAGCTCAAACATCCAAGTGAAGTAACAATAAGTAAAACATGTTTTGCAGATGGTATAATGTTTGTTATGTTTTGAAGATGACTGTCATTTATACTTCTTCGCCCAAGTCCTCCTCCACTCAAAAAATATGTTTTTCTTCTTGTTCCTACAGTTGGATGTTTGAGCTTCACTGTGCAGAGTTTGACACTAGAAGGTTGTTTTCACATTTATCTTCTGAAAGTGGAAAGTTTCTCTGTGCTCATTGAAAATCCAATTTTAAGGGGCGGGCCTACGAGCATGATTTGTGACATCACAACTAGTTTGGAGCCAATCGTGGTCCAATATTCAACTTACACGAGTGTGATTTGGAAACTTTGGAAGCCTCCTGTGCACATGGACTTTACAGTGAAGTAGGAGACATTTTGTGTTCGGCAGGTAAAATTTAGAATCGAAATTTATTTGCATATTCATAGATTTTGGATTTTTTAATGAGGGAGAAAGAGGGAGATGCCATTTTTTGTGGAAAAACATCAGACACACAATATTGTTCCAAGCAGAGTATTTCTATATGTCTTAATACATGTCAATATCTACACGTTGTAGCTGATGTTGCTTCCTTGAAAATGTAGCCACATGTCGGGGCAAAGGCAGCTACGGAGAAAGCACGTAGAACTGGGACTGGATTTGTCTGTGGCCTGTGGGACTCCCATTAACCCATTACGTCAATTATAAATCCAGTTTAGGGCAAATGATACTGAAAAATCTGTCCTTAACTTCTCTGACCTTCCCTTTCCTTCTCTCTCACTATCTCCCCCTTTCACATGCAGACTAAACTGCGTCTCTTATCTTGTCACCAGTGGTTTATTTTCCTACCCTCCCACAATAATGACATTATTCCATACCCAAAGCTTCCCTATCTAGACCAGTATCCTTCAAAGAGGCCCCATCCTGTTCCAGTTCTGCACCACACACTAGCCACATCATTACTACTGTTTGAAATGACCAACGACTCATCCCAAAGTGAAGTGTTTCCCAATAACCTGGACTCAAATCAGATTTATGCTACGCACAGTTTAAACTTGACGTGTTTAGTAACTTTAACTGTTTTCTTGGTGCCAAATAGAAGAATGAAGGAAACATTTTAGGCCAGAAAGAGGGTGAACGAAGATGATTAATGACACAGAGGAGTCGACTGTGTGGAAAGTGCCCCACATACACACTTCCTTTTGGAACTTGCATATGGCAGCAGCTTGGTGTAATGAATTGTGAGACTCATTCAACTAGAAAACCCTGGTTTAAAGGCCCCACCCGGCTCCGCTAACCTTGAACCTCCACCCTGACCTGACCTCTAACCTCCCCTGTGAAGAATTTCCCAAGCAAGGATCAAACCAGCATCAGGTTTTTAGAGCTGTTCTGTTTTTCACACAATAAAACATATCAAACACACCGAGAGCCGACTCCTTGACAGTCTGTAAATGTAGCATATGTGCTGGTGTTTACCGTCACATATGGCAACGCTTTGCGTCTGCCCGTGTGTCCGTACCTGGGTTTGCGTGGAGGATCGGTTCTGCTTTCTCCATCTACTGTCCTAATAAAAGCCAGTGGAGGGAGACAGAAGGAATGGACAGAGCGAGAAAGAGGCGGAGGGAAAGAGAAACGCATGTATGACTCCCTGATTTATGTGATGGAGAGAGAGAGAGAGAGGGAGGGAGAGATAGATAGGAAAGAGTGGAGACACAACCCACTGAGCACCAGACATCATTCATCTTCTTGTCTCTGCTGTAACTCTTCTGTAGCTCCGATTCTCTTTGAGCTGCGTGTGACACAGTTTCAGAACACGCAGTAAGTGCATGTTACATGTTAAAACATCAAAAAATATTCATCAAAGAAGTTCATATGTACAATATTCCCACAAAAACCTCATCTAAGATGGAGACGTCCTTTCAGTTTCAAGTCTTACAATAAGCTCCAGCCTTGATTTTGCCCAATCAGCGTGACAGAAAGCAGAGAGTAGAACAAATATAGGCTTAAAAATGTCTTTTTTAAATGTAATTTCTGCATCATATATATCTTTTTTAGCTATTTGACTGAAGTTGAATAACAGCTGGATTCACTTGCAAGCTTAAAATCAAATCCTGAGTCGTGTCCCAATTCCAGACCACGTACTAACATTGATCATATTTTGAGTTTGTAGTGAGTTCATTCCAGAAAAGTGACAAACTTAAGAATACTGAAAGACGTCGGTATGCAAACTAAATTCCTTGATTTTTGCGTCTGCTGCTCAAGGACTCTCAAAATACATTGTGCAAAGGATGTTTGGGAGTGGCTCACGGCGAGGAATGATGGTGAAAAACAGCTTCAGGGACGCTTCAGAAACATTTTTGCTTTTTCTAGAGCTGAAAAAAGTCAAGTAGTCAATTAGTGGATTTAAAGAAAATTAGTCTGCAACAGTTGTGATAATCAGTATAATCCAAATTATTCCATGCATCAAGCAAAAACGCCAAACATGACTTGGTTTCTCCTTCTCAAATGTGAGGATTTGTTGCTTTTTCTGGTTTTATATAATTGTAAATTGAATAATTTTTGGGGTTTGGACTGTTGGTTGGACAAAACAAGCAAACTTGGGCTCTGGGAAATTGTGAGTGGCATTTTTCTGGCATTTTATAAACTAAATGGTAGCTTAATTGACAGTGTTGTCGCAATAATCTTGTACACAACAGAAAACGACGTTGACTTCTTCTACACTAACTGCAAAAACATACTATGATAATAAGCATTAAGCGTATGAGGTATGCACTATACTGTATATGGGTGGAGGTTTCCACGCAGGAGACTGTACTTTGGAAACTTTTCTTATCCATACGTACTTGTGTTTTAGACTTTGTGCAATGATTTTCTCATGAGTTAGCCTGTTTTGGGTTTTTTCTGTCTCTTACACACACACACCTCTGTTTGCAGAGATCCAGTGTCGATAAGATCTCACTGATACTGGTGATTTACAGCACAAAAAACATAGATGTCCTTGAGATAATATATGTTTGTGTGCACGTGTGTGTAGTTAAAAGTATCTACATACGGTGTAGCCTGTCTCTCCATATATAGAGTATATATGTTATATATATAGTGGAGGGTTGAGACACATGAGGAACCGGGAGGAGAAATAAAAAGTGAGTGACTGCAGAGGAAGTGGGGAGGGCTTGCTTTGGCTTTGAGACGATGTGGTTTCAATCATCACACATCACATCACACATGACTGAAAAGAAAAAGAAGGAGAGAGTGATGGAGAGAAAGAGAAACAGAGGGAGAAGAAGGAGGGAGGGAGGGCTGAGAGCAAAACAAACAGCAGCTCAAATTAAAACACACATTCAGGGTATATTACATATTCTCAAGCTAAATAATTCATGATCTCAGTGCGGTTTGGTGGCGTAATCTCGTTTCTTGTTGGTTTTGGGATATTTTTATTTTTTGCATTCAGATTTTGCTTTATTGTCTCTAATAAATGGTTTGTGAAGTAAACTAATTACTGTCCTGTAGTTGGGATGAATGGGAAAATGAGGGGCGGGCGGAGAGAGCTGGCGAGATGGAAGGGACAGAAGGAGGCAGTGAGCAGTAGGAAAAACTTTTGAGAGGAAATAAAAACAATGTGAGAGGAGTGGAGCTGCTAAAATAAGCTGTTAGCCACTGACAGTCCAAACATCCAGCAACACTGATGACATTTTCCTCTTCTTTCTTTTTTTTTTTTCCTCCTTCATCTGGCCATTTGTGTGACTTTTTAGAGAAAATTTCTCCCAAGCTGCCGTGTCCCGACAAGAGAGAGGGAGGAATAGACAGATTAGGGTTCACAGTCAGACCGCGTTAAGAAGACGCTTTCACTGTAATGCAACCAAAGCTGGCGGAGAATTCTACGTGAAAACCACAAAGCAATGTCGTTGACCTCAAAATGTCAGTTGTCAGGATGGCCGAGCGGTCTAAGGCGCCAGACTCAAGGGATGACTCCTTCCTGAGCAAAAGGGACTTCTGGTCTCCACATGGAGGCGTGGGTTCAAATCCCACTCCTGACAGAGGTTTTACCTGCAAGATTCATCCCAGTTAAATGATTAAACATATGTAAGACGAGTTACCCCTTGAACATGTATGTACATGTAGTAGTCTCCAATCTGAACTGTGTAAAAGTCACAGTGCAAGGTCAACTGCACAGGTGAGCTATGTTAAGGTGATTATTAGCATTAATATAAGTTTGGAGGCAACGTGAAGCACCTTGGCTGAGCTGATAGCTGAGTTATGATTCTGTCAGCACTGTTGCGAAATCATTTAATGTTGCAAAGGGGAAAAAAAAAATCTTGACAACTTTTAATAAACATAAATCAAACTGCAAGTGAAAGGGAGAGACAGATGCTTGATGTGGGGTGAAATTCACAAATCATCTGTTACATTTTTCTCTCTGTCAGTTGTCAGGATGGCCGAGCGGTCTAAGGCGCCAGACTCAAGGCTTAAATCCTTCCTGAGCAAAAGGGACTTCTGGTCTCCACATGGAGGCGTGGGTTCAAATCCCACTCCTGACAAAATTTTTACCTGCAAGCTTCATCCTTGTAGTTTTATTACTCAGGTTTCTCCTTGAATAAATCATGAAGGAACGGAGGATAAAGGATAGTTTCACAATTTATCAAGTCTTAAAACAATAGTAAAGTGCCCAAATGACATTTTTTTGCTATAATCATCCCTCCTGTTCATACTGACCATTAAGAGATCCTTTCATAATGCACTTTCAATGTAAGTGATGGGGGACAAAATCCGCAGTCCTTCCTCTGTGCAAAAATCTATTTAAAAGTTTATTTGAAGCTAATATGAAGCTTCAGCCAGCCAGTCGTCCACATTAGTCACTAGTTTTTACTGTCTTTTTAGTGCCAAAGTCCCTCTTTTTGTTACCATACTTCCACTGCAGTTACACAAGGAAACCCTGTTTGTCAGACACACACAAAACAGGGGAAATCTTTACTAAAAACGACTGTGGAAGATATCAACTTTATTTGACTAACTCAGACATCTCAAGCCTCTTTTCAGATAAACTTTTAAATACAGTTTTGTTCCTCATCACTTATATATTAAAAGTTCATTTGGAGGTGATCTTTTCTCAGTATGAACAGGAGGAATGATTACAGCGAGGAAAAACCTGTTTTAATGTTCATTTGAGCACCTTTACTGTTGTTTTAAGACAGACTGATACCCTATATTTTAATTAACCGACAAAAGTAGCTGCACAGGTGAGCTGCATTAATCTGATTGTCACACCGTGTAGGAATAAAATAAGTCTGACATGTTTTAGATGTTAGACAGAAAGGGATTAAACTAATTATAAAACTACAGCTAACTGAGTTTTGTGAACTCCTCACTGACTTTTACCACCATCAGTTGTCAGGATGGCCGAGCGGTCTAAGGCGCCAGACTCAAGGCTTGAATCCTTCCTGAGCAAAAGGGACTTCTGGTCTCCAAATGGAGGCGTGGGTTCAAATCCCACTCCTGACATGTGTTTTGCACCCATGATTCATCCCCTCTTATCTGGTAATGATCGAGAGACACACTTTTCTCTCCTCCTGTTTCTGCGTAAAACCATACACTTTCTCTCTCTCTCCTTCTCTATTTCTCTCTCTCTCTTTCTCTCTCTCTCTCTCTCTCTCTCTCTCTCTCGCAGCGGTGTGCAGGCGGGCAGTTTCCACATCGGAGCAGAGCAGAGCAGTCAGACGGCTCACACACAAACAGAGAGTGAACTTCAGGGCTCTTTTGTTTCACTCGGCTCAAACTTCTCGCTCGTGTTCCTCGACGCGTAAAACTTTGGAGATAACCCTCCCTCCTCCTTCTCCTCCTCCTCCTCCTCCCCCCCCTCTCTCCCTCTCTCTCTCTCCCTCTGCGTGCGTAATTAGTTGGAGAGCCTTTGGAAACTTGTGATGGCTGTGAAGAAATCTCACTTTATTTCTGACACCTGTTGCTGAGGACACAGCGCGCGCACACACACGTACACAATAGGAGCGTGTGCCACTGATTTTTCAGCTCATGCTTGCGTTCTTACATGACAAGAAGGGACTTTTTTTTTGGTGGCTGACAGGTCCACGGATCGCCGCAGGCTTCGTTATACTTCTGTGTATTCCAATAAATCAACTTTTTGTGACTCAGACAAGGACTTTCGTGCAGTATCTGTGCGTGAAGGTGATCGAGCAACAAAAGGAAGGGCGTTTATTGTGTCAAAATAGGCGTCAAACTTGTGAGCGCTGCGCTGCAGGCTGCTGCGGGGAACAACACCGATCTGTCTGTAGTTTACCAGCCGGACAGAGTCACACTTTTCGGGGCTTGTGCGCTTCGGATGGTGGGAGGAGAAACTTTTCTTGGACAGCTGAGCAACAACTGGATTCAAGCAAACCAGAGCAGGTAAGAAATATAAAGATTTTATAATGAAGTTTTGAAAGAGAGGGGATAAGAACACAAATGCTGCAGGAATATCATAGAAATATCGTAGACGGGGATTTGAGAGTTGTGACTACAACCTAACAATGATTTTTCTGTGATATACAAATTAATTCTAGTCCTATACGGTTGTTATTATATGTCATTTAATCTTTTCTGACAGTTTTTTGACTCTAACATCTGTATCCTGATGAGTTTGATAAGTGGAGCTTTACTGGACTTCATACACAGTTTTGAACTTGACCACTGTTGAGTAAAACTTGCGCTCTGAACAGGTTATAAACATCTGAAGTCAATGTGAGAAACTTTAAACTTCTCCACTGGGTTTGGACTTTGCTCCGTTTGAACTTGTAGACGTTTTGTCCCCACAATGTTTCCGTTGTCACAGTCTACTTACAGAATGGGCTTATTTCATGACAGTGGTGAAATGCAGTGTGTGTGTATGTCTGCGTGTGTGTGTGTCTGTCTGTGTGTGTGTGTGTGTGTGTGTGTGAAGGCTGCCCTCTCGCTTTGCGGTGGAGACCAGGACTATTTTGGTCGAAATGTTGCACAAATGTTTCTCTCAGTAGAGAGAAGCTGCTCTGCCTTCATCTGGGCCAGAGGCTGTTATTGCATCTAACTGCACACTGAAACAAGTCTGTAAGAATCAGGATCTCTTTTTTAAAAATACTTAAAGTGTCTCGGTGACTCTGGTGTTGCATCTCATTCAACAGAAAATGTAATGTAACAGGTCTGTATTCTAATATACATGGATGTACTGTGCACAATAGGTGGCAGCTATAGGTCAGAGGTCACAAATGCAAATAAAATATTAATAGCATGGAGGTAAAATGTATGGAAGTCCTAAACTTTTGAGGAGTGTGGACATTTTTTTTAGCTGGTGAAGTCGAAGTGGTCCAATGTAAAGACATTTGTGCTGAGATTATAAGTTCAAGATGTGATATCTTAAAAAATGCTCTGTAGAAAACACAGAAACTCAACTTTAGTGTTTTGTACATATGTTGTTTTTTCTTGTTTTTTCCATGACTGTAAAGGGTTTTAAATTGTGTCTGAATGTTCTGTACATTCAGTCATTAAGTGGATTTCAAGACATTTAAAGTAACAAAACAAAAAAAGTTTGTGAACAGGTGATTTCATAAAGAAGTTTGATTTTGTGTGTGTGTTTTCACGTATTGGGCAACGGGATGACCTAGAAGACTAACTTAGGCTTTATGGTGACCTTTGACCCCAGTTCATCTCACTAGACTCACACACAAGCAACATGATCCCATGAACTGATTAAGCATTAGGAAGTGTGTCAAAGCCAAACTTTTTTTTGAGTTTGAGGGAACAGAGCAAACACCACAAAACTTAAAAACAGGGTCATCGAGTTTGATTGATCTTTCTCAGAAGAGGCAAAGGCATGCATACTATGACAAAGAAAATACATGACTTAGCCCAATTTCAGCAGAAAAGTATAGTAACACAGACATGCACACTTTCAAAAGTAAGAAAATGCACAATAAAGGAACATTTTATTCACCATGATACATCAGAAAGTCACATTTATCTAACTTGATACAAAGACGTCTTCGTTTTTTGTGATTCATTTAAAGTTTACCCCCACTTTTCTCGTTTGTGAAACGGCCGACTTAACAGAGAAAAGTACGTTTTTCGGTCTGTCATCACGTCTGAAAGCAGACCTATCAGATTCATTTTCAACATGCGATGGCTGCAGAAAGCTGAGGTCGTCTCTGGCGGTGACGTCTCCGGTTCGCTTTGCACTTTTATGGTTCTAAGCCTGAAACCCACATTAGCTGTGGACCGGACTGACAGCCAGGCTGATAAACCCTGCAAGAGGAGAGGAAGTGTGTGTGTGTGTGTGTCTGTGTGTGTGTGTGTGTGTGAGTGATAGATAGTGTTAGATGTGTAGATAGAGGTGGTGAAAAGTGTTGCTGTCAACAAGTTAGCCATTAGAGAGAGATAATCTCTCTTCCTCCTCCCCTCCCTGTCTACTCAGTCAACTTCTGTTCTTTCTCTTCCCTCCCTCTCGCTGTTTCATTCATGACGTTATTTTCTATATGAGTCAGTTTTATCTTTTCTCTTTCTTTTCTTTGTTTCAGTCACCTATCTGTTCTCTATTTACTCTCTGTCTCTCTCTCGTCTCATGTTGGGTTTGACGTTAAGGGTGTCTGTCTGTCAGGATTTTATTTTTCTCATTTCAGTTTGAAAAATTGACATATGAGGAAGCAGATTGGTTTTACCCCCTTCAAAAAAAAAAAAAAGATTTGTTTCTCTTGAGGACGTTTCAAACACTTTCCAGGCTTATTTCCTTTCATTCACTCCTCGTCTCAACTCTCTCTGTAGTAGCGAGTAACACAAATTACCTAAAAACTAAAATTAATAACAGATTCATGTGGGAACAACATCAAAAAAAAAACAGGCCATTGTTAAGTAAATGTGTCTGGATGCATTTAAAAAAATGTGTATTCTAGGAATTTTCTCATTTCTTTCTTCACATACCTCTGTCTGTCTGCTTGTCTGCCCTCCAACTGGTGAGAAAGACCTTTTCTTTAACTAAACACTGAAGTGCTGCTTGAGTGTCTTGTCCTTCGGGACTCGGTATTTAGGGAAGGGGAGTAAGTGTGTGTGTGTGTGTTTCCACGCCAGACACTTGAGAGGATGGGATGTCTGCAAACATCAATGAATCCTCAAGGTCATTCGAGAGTGTTTTTGTGAAGTGTGTGTGTGTGTGTGTGTATGTGTCTGCGTTTGTCCCATGTGTTCAGGCACAATAGATTAGGGAATGTTTTTTAATTTAACAACCCTCTGAAAGTTGACTATTCAGTGTGTGAATGTGTTTGCATTTCTTTGTCTGTGCGTGTGTGTCTGAGAGGAGGGAGTCTTTAACACTGGATGTGTTACATGTGTGTATTTTAGCCCCGTGGGAGCACTAATGGCTAACATGGCCTTACACACACACACACACACACACACACACACACACACACACATACATACACACACAGACGGTGGTCCATGTGAAGAGGATGGCTTCTCCAGCTCTCCAGTTGAAGAGCCAGTATTTTAAACACTGGTCTCTGATTGGTTGACTGGAATCCTGGGAATTCCTCCCAGGACGCTGTATGACAGCGGCCGGCTTAACCCCTGCACCTCTGCTGTGTGTGTGTGTGTGTGTGTGTGTGCGTGTGTGTGTGCGTGTGTGTGTGTGAGCCGTTTTTAGCCAGTTTGGTTTGTGGGATGACTGCGCTGACTCGGCAGAGAGATCCGTTAATATACTTCAGTAAAAGCTTAGCTCCACATTTGATGTAACAACTCTGTTTTTCTCAATCACGCTCTGATTCGACTTTTCACATTTCCAGACATTAAATGTTGTACACACTCCACCAGGGCTCTCCTCATCATGAAAACAGTCTTTAGGAGGCTAGGAACTCATTGTAAGCTTATTTTTTGTTGCAAAAACACCAATTTCAAATTTATCAAAGAAGTGATTTTGCATTCTGTTTTGATGACAATTTCTAATTTTGAGAACGCACATGTTGAGATGCTATTATATATCTTGTAGTTGTGGTCCTTTCCATAATTTATGTGAACCTTTTGACCTTTTGGGAGGTTAAGAGCTAATATTGTATTTTGTAAAGACTGTTTTGATTGAAAGATGATTGAAGAAACTTGTACAACATACCGGAGAAGACTTTCTGATGAAGAATGTGGTTTTTTTTTTTCATCTAGTAATCCAATATTTTTTAACAAGACTAAGATTAGCATTATTATTATTATTATAGCAAATAATCACTAAATAAGTTTTGCATTTATGTGCTCACCAATCAAAGTATTTAATTGATGATGAGAAATAGATGAAAAGTCAGGGGATGTCCAATGTTACTACAACTCATCCTGAAGGGAAGACGAATGTCTTGCAATTGCAAAAATTTCCTTGCAGTTCATCAAATAGTTGTTGACATATGGAACGACCGACGAACGTCGCCATCGTACAACCACAAAAACAAGTGATGGATAAATAGTTTCTTTATTATCCTTCTTAATATCCACTGAAATGTTCGAGCCACTTGAAAACATATTATAATAGAAGTTGACAACTTCACTCAGAGGAGCAGCCTGCACTTTAAGCCTGCTCCTTTTGTGTGTATATCGTGTGTGTGTGTGTGTGTGTGTGTGTGTGTGTGTGTGTGTGTGTGCAGTGTGGCCATGCGGTACTCATTATGGTCAAGTGCTGCGTGTGTATGCATTTCTGCATGTATGTGTGCACTCAAAATGTGACCCTGCGGTATTCGTTACGGTGTCTGTGCTCAGCATTCTCGACGCCTGCACGTGTGTGTGTGTGTGTATGTCTGTGTGTGTTTTAGGCCTTTCTGGGCCGGTGGTTCAGGGCTATGCAGTGATGTCATCGGGGCGGCAGGGTGGGGTAACATGGGGTTAGAGTTTGGCAGAGGTCCTGATTCCAGCAGCCCTCAAAATGCGTGTCTGACCAGTAAGTATGTGACTGTCCCTGCTTGTCCATGTGTTTGCGTGTGTGTGTTATATGGTCAGTGGTAGTGGTCACCAGCTGTATGCTAGCAATGTCCTACACTAATAGTAAAAGTGGTTTATTGGACACTTTATAGAGCCTGAAACCATTTTATAAATCCGGCAGGCTGGTACAAGGGGACAGTCACAGACCAAACGGCCGCAAGCCACACAGCGTCAGACCAGAGGAGATGCAATTACAGAGCAGCATTGTGTCCAAGCTAACCTCTTCTGACCGCTGACTTCATTTACATGAAATCCAGTGTTCCAACTCGATAATGACAGTAAGAAATTCCCTTAACCATGTAAAGCTATTGTCGCTGTATGAAGAACAAAAAGACACAGAGCAAAAGCAGATTTCATTAGCATTTTGAAACTATTTACATACTACTGTCAGGTGTATAGATAGAACCTCAAACTGACGACATCTTATTTTTTCATTTTATATATATTCCTTTATTATTCATATCTGACTCTGATTGCGGTCATAGTTATGAGAAAGGAAGTGCTGCAAGGCCAGATTTTATCAGGATACTTTATAATCCACTTACACTCAAGTTGTCAGTTTATTAGGTACACCTAACTCAAACTCATGCAGTCTAACACAACGACCCTGCAATAAATCCTGCCCTCACAGAGATTATAATGTTGAGTTTTGCTGAAACTGTTTCAGAGAAGTCAACTTTATGGTCATTTTGGTAGCTATAGTTTGTGGAGGTGTTGAAATGTGCTGAGTTATACTGAGAGGTGTCTCTAATATTTTGTCCACCCCACTTATATCAGAGAGTAGGCTAACTAGTTGTATGTGGCTACCAAGTGTACATTCATTTCAGCACATAAAGGTCAGATTGTTTTTGACTGTATAATTAGTTTTTTCCACACTACAGGGGTATTTTAGCTGCTGTCTGCTCATTTTAATACAAATTTACTTTAGTTATAACCTGTTTAAATGTTTAAAATTGCATTTTTAATGTAAAACTGTTTGACATGTATACCTTGTTCAAAATGTGCCAAATAAGTTTAGAAAAGAAATAAGAAAAGAAAAGGTTAGAATAATGAATGCGCTCTGCCATCTAGTCTCAAATAAAAGGCTTGAAGCACAGTGGTTCTAGTTTCTCAAACATTGCCACAAAGGTAGCAACGAGACTGAGAGATTGTCTGGATGTTGGATATTTCAAAACTCTGACATTGCAATGTAATGAGAAGAGCATTCAGACATTATATGGGGAATAAGAATGTACAGCCATTATAAACAGCATTATCAATCTCCTCTTCCCTGCTCCCTCTGCTCAGTGGCCCCCTGATCCAACGCTGATAAAACTATCAACAGCACACCTGCACCGGGCTGGAAAGCTGACACACACACACACACGCACACACACATACAGACTACCACACAGACTATAGATGAACACAAACCCAGACAGATGGGGACAAGAATCTTATTTCGCGCATGCTCACTTCAGTGTATTCTCCTCTGCTTTTAACTGTCTCTCTTTCAAACTTTCTCCTTTTCCATCTCTCTTCATTTTAACTCTGTTGCTCGCATTTCAGTGTCCAAATGTTGTCTTTCCTGCGTTTGTGTGGTAGTGATGTTAGTCTAGCAGCAGAGTTAGGATAGTGATAAGATAGTGTATGATCTCAAAGAGTCAAGAGGACTACATCTTTATCAGAGACTAGTTTCAGCCGCAGACACTCTTGGATCTCGTCCTCAATCACTCTCCCAAAAACGCCAGCGCCCAACGTGGGGCTCGAACCCACGACCCTGAGATTAAGAGTCTCATGCTCTACCGACTGAGCTAGCCGGGCTTGTGAAGCTTATTTATATACACTCAAAAACAGATATGGTGGTAAATATACACAATCAGCCAGACTTTTACGTCATTTATATGTTTCAAGGACTGCATGACACACACTTATATCTGCACCCTCAGTGTCACGCTGAAGGATATTTAAACCAGAGATCGTAGATAAATAAACCTTCATCCAGAATGTTTTCAGAACTTTTCCAGAATTGCGACAGCATAACTTAGTGCTGTTGCTCTTTAAAAACGTCAACAGGCCAAAGAGAGCGTGATGTTATATTTGGCTGCTGAAGATGTGCTATCCAGTGCTTTCCTTTCTCCCCCTTCCATCATTGAAGTGCTGCCCTAAAACATCATCACCCACTGAAGGGCTTGAAGTCACAACTTTGACATTAAGAGTCTTGTACTTTATCGATTTAGCTAGCTGGGCTACAGGGATAGTGTTTACATACGCTACATGCTACATGGCTGATTTGATCATGAATGCAACACTTTTCATAACCTCAAATGTAGTTTGGTGTGTCTAGTTACTCATTTCATCATTGTTTAAATCAGCCTCTCTAAAACTCCAGCGCCCAACGTGGGGCTCGAACCCACGACCCTGAGATTAAGAGTCTCATGCTCTACCGACTGAGCTAGCCGGGCTTGTGCAACATAAAGCTGTACACTCAGAAAAAGGTATGGTGGTAAATGTACACAGTCAGCCAGAGTTTCACATCATTTATATGTTTCAACGATAGCGTGACACAAACTCATACCGTGACCAGTTGGGTGATGTCAATGTTATGTTTTTGCTGTGTGAGTGGGAAAAGTATGCCTGAATTTTAATCTGAACCAACCCAAAATGTTCTTACCATATAATCTAACAAATATTAAGGAATATATATATATATATATTCTGATTCTTTATCTCCAGTTCTGTGTTTAAAATGCTTATGACAAAAGATTCCTGGTATATTCTTGGGAAATAATTTTATTTAACCCTTTTTATGTAGGTGTAGCTTTGTTTTAATTGCAGATAAATAGATTTTTCCAGAACTTTTCCAGCATTGCAACAGTGTAACTTAGTGCTGTTGATCTCTGAAAATGTCAGCAGACCAAAGAAAGATGTTATATTTGGCTACTGAAGATGTGTTATCTAATACTTTCCTTTCTCCCACCTCCATCTTTGAAGTGCTGCCCTAAAACATCATCACCCATTGAAGGGCTTGAAGTCACAACTTTAAGATTAACAGTCTTGTTCCATTATTTAGCAAAAGGCCACATGCTACATAGCTGATTGGATCATGAATTCAACACTTCATAACCTCAAAGGTAGTTTGCTGTGTCTAGTTACTCATTTCATCATTGTCTAAATCAACCCAACATGGGGCTCGACCCCCCAACCCTGAGATTAAGAGTCTCATGCTCTACCGACTGAGCTAGCCGGGCTTGAGATGTTGTGTGTTGTACACTCAAAACAGGAATGGTCATAAATGTACATCATTTATATGTTTCAAGGATAGCATGACACACACTCATATCTGCACCCAGTTTAACATCGCCTCATGTCTGTGTTTTTGCTGTGTGAGTGCAGAGAAAAGTATGCTTGAATTTTAATCTTAAAATAGATGTTCATGCAGTATTTTTCCAGAACTTTTCTAGAATTGTAGCAGTGTAACCTTGTGCTGTTACTCTTTGAAAACATCAACAGGCCAAAGAAAGATGTTATATTTGGCTACTGAAGATGTGTTATCTAATACTTTCCTTTCTCCCACCTCCATCTTTGAAGTGCTGCCCTAAAACATCATCATTTGACATTAAGAGTCTTGTACTTTATCGAATGAGTTAGCTGGGCTACAGGGGTAGTGTTTACATAATGCCACATGCTACATAACTGATTTGATCATGAATTCAACACTGTTCATAACCTCAAAGGTAGTTTGGTGTGTGTAGTTACTCATTTCATCATTGTCTAAATCAGCCTCTCTAAAACACCAGCGCCCAACGTGGGGCTCGAACCCACGACCCTGAGATTAAGAGTCTCATGCTCTACCGACTGAGCTAGCCGGGCTAGAGGTGCTCAGATAAATGTACACAACCAGCCAGATTTTTAAGTAGTCTATATGTTTCAAGGACAGCATGACACAAACCCATATCTGCACCCTCAGTGTCATGCTGAAGGATATTTAAACCAGAGATCCAGTTTAACATCGCCTCATGTCAAGTCAAGTCAAGTCAAATCAATTTTATTTATATAGTGCCAAATCATAACAGAAGTTATCTCAGGGCACTTTTCACATAGAGCAGGTCTAGAAAGTACTCTTTATTTTACAAAGACCCAACATTCCCCCATGAGCAAGCACCTGATGACAGCGGCAAGGAGAAACTCCCCTTTAACAGGAAGAAACTTTGAGCAGAAAAGGGCTCTAGGTCGGCGGCCATCTGCCTTGACCGGTTGGGTGATGTTTGTGTTATGTTTTTGCTGTGTGAGTGCAGAGAAAAGTATGCCTGAATGTTGTTTTCATTGTAGATAAATAGATGTTCATCCAGCATTTTTCCAGAACCTTTCCAGAGTTGCAACAGTGTAACTTTGTGCTGTTACTCTTTCAAAATGTCGACAGGCCAAATAGAGTGTGGTGTTACATTTGGCTACTGAAGATGTGTTATCTAATACTTTCCTTTCTCCGACCTCATTGAAGTGCTGCCCTAAAACATCATCACCCACTGAGGGGCTTGATGTCACAACTTTAAGATTAAGAGTCTTGTTCTATTATTTAGCATAATGCCACATGCTACATAGATGATTTGATCATGAATGCAGCACTTTTCATAACCTCAAAGGTAGTTTGGTGTGTGTAGTTACTCATTTCATCATTGTCTAAATCAGCCTCTCTAAAACTCCAGCGCCCAACGTGGGGCTCGAACCCACGACCCTGAGATTAAGAGTCTCATGCTCTACCGACTGAGCTAGCCGGGCTTGTGTAACTTATTTATGTACACTCAAAACAGGTATGGTCATAAATGTGCACAATCAGTGTCATGCTGAAGGATATTTAAACTACAGATCCAGTTTAACATCACCTCATGTCTGTTTTTGCTGTGTGAGTGCAAAGAAAAGTATGCCTGAATTTTAATCTGAATTGTTAATAAATCCAACCCAAAATGTTCCTTCCATATAATCTACCAAATATTAAAGAATATCAACAAATCCCCAGTTTTCTTTATCTCCAGTTCTGTGTTTAAAATTCTTATAACAAATGATTCCTGGTGTATTATTGGGAAATAATTTTATTTAACTGTTTTTATCTAGTTGTAGCTTTGTTTTTATTGAAGATAAATAGATGTTCATCCAGCATTTTTCCAGAACTTCAGCAGCATTGCAACAGTGTAACTTAGTGCTTTTGCTCTTTGAAAACGTCAACAGGCCAAAGAAAGATGTTATATTTGGCTACTGAAGATGTGTTATCTAATACTTTCCTTTCTCCCACTTCCATCTTTGAAGTGCTGCCCTAAAACATCAAATCACACTGAGGGGTTTGAAGTCACAACTTTGACATTAAGAGTCTTGTACTAATATGTAGCATAGTGTCACATGCTACATAGCTGATTTGATCATGAATGCAGCACTTTTCATAACCTCAAAGGTAGTTTGGTGTGTCTAGTTACTCATTTCATCATTGTCTAAATCACCCCCCAAAACACCAGCGCCCAACGTGGGGCTCGAACCCACGACCCTGAGATTAAGAGTCTCATGCTCTACCGACTGAGCTAGCCGGGCTTGTGTAACTTATTTTTGTACACTCAAAACAGGTATGGTCATAAATGTGCACAATCAGTGTCATGCTGAAGGATATTTAAACCAGAGAGCCAGTTTAACATCACCTCTTGTCTGTTTTTGCTGTGTGAGTGCAGAGAAAAGTATGCCTGAATTTTAATCTGAACTGTTAATAAATCCAACCCAAAATGTTCCTACCATACATAAATAGACGTTCATCCAGCATTTTTCTAGAACTTTTCCAGAATTGCAACAGTGTAACTTAGTGCTGTTACTCTTTGAAAACATCAACAGGCCAAAGATGTTATATTTGGCTACTGAAGATGTGCTTTTCAACACTTTCCTTTCTCCCACCTCCATCTTTGAAAAACATCAAAACCCATTGAAGTCATAACTTTAAGATTAACAGTCTTGTACTTTATCGATTTAGCTAGCTGGGCTATAGAGTTAGTGTTTACATAATGCCACATAGCTCATTTGATCATGAATTCAACACTGTTCATAACCTCAAAGGTAGTTTGGTGTGTCTAGTTACTCATTGCATCATTGTCTAAATCAGCCTCTCTAAAACTCCAGCGCCCAACGTGGGGCTCGAACCCACGACCCTGAGATTAAGAGTCTCATGCTCTACCGACTGAGCTAGCCGGGCTGCACTTCCTCTTTTCACAGTACAGTAATTTCCTACAGTGCTAATACTAACGTGGACCAGAGTAAACCAGTAGTCTTTGCACTCTACTGAGCTGTGTGGTTTGTCACTAAGTCCGGTTTGGTTTGAACTTCAAACTTCTGATGTGTCATCAAGGTGTTAGAATGTTTTTTTGTTGATGTTTACAGTAAATTACTTCCTGCTACATAACCTTAGATGGCTTGATGAGGTTTGGGCGTAGACTGTGTGTCCTGCGCCCTCCCGCTGTGTTGACCCATTATAAATCACTTCACCCTATCACTGTCAGCCAGTCAAAACACAGCAATGAATGAAGCTGTTCAAATCAGCAGGGTGGTCCTCTACACACACGCACACACACACACACACACACACACACACACACACACACACACACACACACACTGAAAGCATGCTGACTCACACATTTTTCGTAGGGTGAGCACGTTCATTGCAGAGGCAACAGTTTGGCAAAAACAGGTGAAAGTGTGCAGTGTGCATGTGTGTGTGTGTGTGTGTGTGTTTAGAGGACTGAGAGAGACGAGGGGTGAAAGAAAGTAGAAGTCCAGAGGCAGAGGAAGAAAGGATGAAGGTAACAGAAGAGCAATAAAGACGTTTAGTCAGTCAGATGAGAGGAAACGCTGCCTCTTACTGGTCATCGTCTGCTACTACAACAGATCAAAGAAAACGGAGAGAGAGGGGAAACAGAAAGAGTGAAATCCTTGAGTTTTATATCTCTTCATATTTGTGGTTCTCTCTTTTACGCCTCGTGGTTTTTGATCACTTTGCTGTTTCAGCCTTTCTGCTGCTATGTGGAGAATATAAATAACACACTTTGAAATAAACTGCATGAAATAAAGACAGAAAGAGAGGGAATTTAATCCGTCCTTTCGCAACACCTGAATAAGAGCTGTTTGTGAGTCATACCACATGTAATATATAGTGTGACTGTGATCCATAAAGCATCTGTTTTTGAGTTTCACATCTCAACTAGAAACGCTTCTCACTCTCTGTTTCTGTGTTTTTAGGTGTTTTTTGTGATTTTTTTTTTCTTCTCATCTTTTGCTTCTTCTGATTCCTCTCTTGTCTTTTCCTCTGCTAAAGTGTGCACTGGGAAGTGTGTGCAATATAATGAGATTCCCAGTGCCCAGGTGCTCTTTCTAGATAATTACTAAGTGTGTTTTTTCCTGTAGCCAATCCTCAAACTGAAGCAAGACTAAATCTGTCAGCACGTACACACACTCGCACTCATGGAGGAGGGAGAGAGAGAAAGAGAGAGCATCAAAATAAATTTATTCCCACCATCTTCTTTCTGATTGTGAGCTAGCCGCTGTCCTGTCCTCTCTAACTCTCATCCTTTGATTTTTTTTATTTCAATCTTATCAATCCTCTGTTTGTCTTTTTCTCTTTTCTCGCTTTGTCTTTCTTTCTCTTTTCCTTTTCCCATTTTCTCTCCTGACCATCCTTACCTCTCTCTATCTATACCCCATTTTGACCGCAGTGTGTGTGTGTGTGTGTGTGTGTGTGTGTGTGTGTGTGTGTGTGTGTGTGTGTGTGTGTGTGTGTGTGCAGAAGAAGGATCGACAGCACATAAGTCAATTGTCTGGAGGGGGGAAAAAATCACAGAGGAAGCAGACAACATTGATTTACACACAGTTTTTTGTTCTTCAAAACACATCCATCACTGATTGGCTAAAATGATTTATCACTGTGAGGAGGGTACTGATTGTAGCAGAGTTTTCATAGACGGGACTAACAGGACCAGAGAGTACTGCATTGCGTTAAAAGAGGACACTGACTCTTTGCCAAATTAGCTTTTTGGATAACGAAAAAGACTGTAGCAGTTTTACCTCCATCTGTCTCCTGTTTCTTTGTGGTTATATGATGCTACTTACTGTCTACTGACTGCCTAGACTGCAGTTAATTAAATAAACTGTGCACCAAAACCTTTACTCAATCTTAAAATGAAGCGACTGTCTTTGTTAAAGTTCTTTTATCAGATTTTTGATGAAATATTGTACTCAACCACTTTTGAAAAGGCAAAAAAAACTGAGTTTGCATTAGCCTCACTTCTAGTACAAAGCAATCTCTTTGGGTTTGCTATAGATAAGATACCATGGTCAGTGCTTTGGAATGATATTCTATTATTCTTTTCACCCTTGTAGTGATAATACCAGAGTTTCTTTTTTTGTCTCAGCAACAGAAAGCACTTGGCATCTCTCTGAGCACACAAACAAGCATCCTTTTCATGAAGCTGCTGAATCTCTGTCTGGTTCTATTTGGATCAATGGGGGTGATGGTTGGTAGAGAAACAAAATCTGTTTAGTTGTGGGATTCAAAAAATCTGAACAGTGAATCAACAACGCTCTCCAATCCCTTCTGCAGCTACTGTTGAGAAGCCTTTGAGCAAAGCTGATCCAGCGTATCAGTCTGTGGTCGAAAAGCTCTCACACTCTGCTGATCTTTGGATGAAAAAAGGGTTAAAAAACACTTCTGTAGCGCCGTTTCTCTTGAATTTCATCCTGCATATTTTAACACAAGCAGCAGCATATATTTCACATCAGTGAATGTCTGCGGCTGCCGCGCCACTGCGTCATCTGTCAAATGTGCACGCCGCTTGAATTGAGATCAGAATTGTGGTATTCATTACATTCAATAAATGTACAGGGATCTGTCTCGTTGGCATTGGTGCAAGGACGTTCTGTATACATGCAGCGCTGGCACGCGTGTGACAGCGACAGCAGGACTTCATGGACATCAGACAGTTGCTCTAAAATTAGGCATTTAAATGAAGCAGCTTTTTCTGTGGTTTTTGGATGAGTATGACTAAAATTAAATTGGCTTGAATATACTTTTTAATCTCAAGTTGCAGTATTTTAAAAAAGCAATGGCATACTACATTGTCCAAATGTTTCTATTTGTACATAAATGTGGAATTATATGCAATTTTACTTAATTGCTTGATATTTATCTCTTTTATAGCATGTGCATTTGTATTTATGGACATCTGGTTCATCCCACATAGGATTACAAGATACAGATTTATGTTAAACATTGGACATCTTTCAGTAACACACACAGAGGAAACCAAAAGAAAGACATCAGTTATAACATTATATATACTGTACATAAACATCATTTCATATATTTATGCCCCACATTTCAAAAAAATTGTTTACCTATCTGCAAGAAACTAAATTCAAGTTGTCAAATGTTTTGCCTTGTTTGGTTCAGGAGGGTTAAAGTTTTAGTGTGTGGTGCTGCAGTAACTGTGGACACAGACAGAGGGCGCTAGATAACTGGAACTGACTGGACACATGAGAGGAGAGGAGGAGGGAGAAAAAAAAGAAAAAGGGCACAGGGGTGAGAGGAAATAGGGGAGATGGAGGGTAAGAGAATGAGAGGAGTGAGCAGGAGAAGAGAAAGAAAGAGGAAACTGAAGGTTTGTAAGGGAGAGCAAGGACATAAATGAAGAGATAGCACTTAAAGGCGACATTTTAAACACTAGTGTGAATTCTTCCCCCTTCATCCTCTCTTCCTTTCTCTCCGTTTCTCCCGTGAAGAGTTTGTTTTTGTTTTTGAGGCTTTCATCAAATTAACGTCAGAAGGCACAGCTATTCTTCCACCCTTCATCTATCTCACTTTACTTCTTTCTCTCCCTCTCTCACTCCCTTCCTCCGTCTGACCACAGCCCCTCTCCCCCCCCCCCCCCCCCCCCCTCCATCCTCCCATCATGCATGGTTGGGTCCAGGCCATTTGCTTCCACTCCAGCAGGGCTGTACCATTAGTGACCAGCAGGGGAATTGTTGTTCTCTGCATGCAGCTGGGTACAGGTGTGCTGATGCTCTCTCTCTCTCTGTGTGTGTGTTTTTGTGCTGACCATCAGCATCAGTGTCAGTATAGTCTCATAAAACACACACACACACAAACACACACACACACACACACACACACACAGAGTTGCTCTGGTTGGCTATGCTCACACTACAGTAATGATTCTTATTTATTACAACTTGAGTCTTGTATGGTTGTCCAACATCCCTTTCAGTAATAATAATATGCTAAATTAATTGCTGAAATCTTGCAACGTGGTGCCTTTACTAATAAGAAGTCAGATGATCATACAGGTTTTATGTACAAACACTCAGGTAAACCAAACTTGAAAAATAATCGCAACTCAAACTGTTCGTTGTTGACGTACAGACAGACTTGTTGGTTCACATTTGTCCTACTGCACTTGATGTAGTTGTACATGCCTAGTCTGTGTTTTACTGCAGACATTTCAGTTTTCTTTTTACCTCTAAATAAAGTGGTTTAGATCATCTGGTTTAACTGTTTTTTGATCCTCTGACCACTTATTTCTCACCCCACCAGATCTCAGCAATTATCTTAGTGAGTGCAGTGTTATCATAACTAAAGCCGAAACGATTAGTTTAGTTAGTCGATAAGTCGATTTACCATCATTTTCTAAGCAAGAATATCAAACAAATCACTGGTTTCAGCTTTTCAAATGTGGATATTTTCTGTATACTGAATATCTTTGGATATTCTTTGGATGAAAGAATTTGGATACATTTGAGATATTTTAAGATGTCAGCTTGGGTTCTGGTAACTTAAGATGGGCATTTTTTGCTATTTGCTGATATTCTGTCGGCCAAACTACAGTATAAATCAGTTAAATAGTCAGTAGATGAATCGATAATTAAAATATTTGTTGGTTGCAGCCCCCTATAATAACCAACAGAAACGATGACCAAAGATACAAATACAAAACCGGAGTTGTAATAAATAAGACTGATCATATAGGGATACAACCAATTGTACGCACACTGCTGCATAGTTTAAAGCAAACCTACTCTCTCTGTCACACACACACACACACATACACACACACACACACACTAGCCAGCAAAGTGTGACTCAACAGAAATCTGTTTCTCTCCATTGTCTTTCTCTATCAGTCTCTATGTCTGTCCCTGTCTCTGTCATCAACCCCCCTCTCCTCTTCTTTCAATCTCGCCTTGCTTCTCCCCCTCACTTTGTCTACCCCCCTTTTCCCCAACCCTTGATACACACACACACACACACGCAAACACACATACACACACACACCCCTCTAGCTCTCCCCTCAGCCTTGCCCACCCTCTGTGGGCGCTGTGCCCAGAGAGAGGCAGCATGAGCTGGGCAAGGAGCCCCAGGCAGAGCTCTGTAACCGCACCAGCACCCTGGAAGCCTCGAAATAAGGAGGGAAGGAGAAGAGGAGTGGATGAGATGTAGGAAGGGAAAGAGAGGGAATGAGAGGGTTAAAAGGAGACGAGATAGGAGAAGAGGCGATGAAAGGATGAGGGAAGAGGGAGGCGAAGAGAAGAAAAGTGAGGAGGATGAAGAGATAAGAGGAGGCAAGAGCAGGGGAGACATGCAACAGAGGAGGGGGTAAGAGAAGGGGGGGAGAAAAGCACAGGAGTAGGGGAGACAAAAGGAGATTAGAAAAAAAGATAGATCAATAGATAGAGAGATACAGGGAAAGAAGAAGAAAGATACAGTGTGAAGAGAAAGTGTGAGGCAGAAAGAGAAAAAGAGAGAGCCGGGCAGACAGCCAGCTCTCCCGGGAGAGAGAGAGGTCAGAGCAACGGACACATCTCTGGAGAGAATGTGTGTGTGCGAGTGTGTGTGTGTGTGTGTGTGTTTCTGTGTGTGTTTGTGTGAAAGAGAGCGGCGAGGGATGGAGGGAGGAGGAGAGAAGAATGCAGAGGAGGAGAGAGCGGAGCAGTGGAGCGCAGAGTGAGAGAGGAGGACTTGTATAAGATACATACTGAATGCCTGAAATGCGACCTTGGAAATCTATATCTGTGTATTTGTGAGCGTGTGTGTGTGTGTGTTTGTATTCCTTCACGGCCCCAAGCCTATTGGTTCCTACTGAAGTTGTAGATCTTAAAAAAAACAGAATATATATTATCAAACAGGTCACAAATACATCTTTTTTTTTTAAAGGTTAGTTTCCTACAACAGATGGGCACTGTAGTTTTTAGCAAATGTTACTCAAACAGAAGTAAATGATGCCTTTGTTGTGGACTATTTTCAAAATTCATCCACGTGTCTTTGGTGCTACTAACATAGATATATTCACAGGGCTAGTTGGTGGACTACTGTGGCTGTGGCAAGCTAACAGCTAAAGATATTCATGCTAGAAAGCTGTGAACATCCTAGCACCCTCCAAGCTTCTTTCTACTGGGCTGATTACTCACACCTAGCATTTTGTTCTAAGGGTTGCATGTCATTTCATTCAGTTAAGATTTGGAGGGTAAAACAGCTCTACAAGCTAGCTAGCTGACATGTAAGCTAGTTAGTTCGGTCACTTGTAGGACAACAAGGTTCAAAAGACATATCTCTACTATTGGCTCTTATCTCATACCTGTTTCTAAGCTATACTCTGTCAAATTAAAGTCGGTGAGGCAACACAAATAATTATCTAGGCCCAGCACTCTTACCGCTAGTTGCTATTGGTCAACGGCGTAAATTTGAGTGTTCAAGTTTACCAAAGTTGAACCCGATGCTAAAAATGTGTGCAGATTTATTGAGCCCCTGCAAGCGAGTCCATCGATGGTGGTGTTTTTCTGTTAAAATGAAGGAATTTTCAATGCTGATCTGACTGGGCCATAATTCTTTAATTGCTTGTTGCTTTTCTCAATAAACCACAGTATCTGTGTTCATATTTGTGAAGGAACATATCATCCAGTGCGACAGTGTGGCTCATCGATGTGGTTTTAATAGTTTTTGGACAACAGTGGAGGTTTATGGCACAGAGGAATAAGCTGCTGTATACCAGACTTTCGTTACACAGACAGTACTTATCAGTACATTAATTCATTGTTGGTTTTCTGTTTGTTTTTTCATGGAGTTTGTTGACAATAAGAAACATTGAGTATTTCCAGCCTTATCCTTAAAGAAGGACAGTTCCAACATTCCTGTTGGAACCCAAAAGTATCTGTTTAACTGTTTGTATTTTTGGTAACACTGAGGGCATTGTGGGTTATACTAGTGTGTGTGTGTGTGTGTGTGTGTGCACAAGGGCAGTGCAGGTCATGGAGCGCTGTGTGTATGTGTGTGTCAATAACAGTATCTAGAGGCCACAGGATTACGTGACCTTGCATGCCACATGTGCTGTCTTCCACTCTCTCTCTCTCTCTCTCTCTCTCTCTCTCTCACACACACACACACACACACACACACTCACAAACGCACACACACATAAACACATGCACACACTCACTCAACACAAAGCCCCATGAAATCCTCTGACTCCTAAGGGTCTTTATGAGGCTCTCGCATTGGTCATGGAAAGCTTGGAGAAAAGGAGGAGGAAGAGGTGATGTTGGAGGAGATGTTGATCTGGGTAGAAAAAGAGAAGAAGAGGGGGATGAAGGAAGAGGAGAGACAGGAAAGAAAGACAGGGAAGTGAACTGTTAAGAGGCAAATGTGGAGAATCCTACAAAATTGCCAAACATGACGTTGAAGAATGGTATTTGGCAAAGGGAGGAACTGCTGCGTGAAGTAGATTCCCTGGCACGTTTTTTCTAATCTAGGAAATGTGACATCATTATACTACACAGAAATCATGAGGAGGAAGTCAGGGTGGTTCTTTGGCAGACAAAGAACAGGACTTTGACACAAGAGGGTTTACATACTGGTTGAGGCCTCTGAAATATTTAAAAGTTATGGAGAGATGGTGGTTTTAGTTAAATATTGACAACATCAGCATGTCCTGTCTTGCGCTTCAAGTCAACTGATGGTCTTTCTGTGACCTTAACCAAGAGCCTTGAGTGGCCTAAATATAACCATAAAAATGAATTTTGTGGGAAAACCAATTAAATTTCGCAGATACATTCAATCTTAACATTTCTTCATTGGGCGATAGATGAACAGAACAGACAAAAAAGGGTGAGGAACAATAAAGACGACAGGAGGACGGAGACGAGGAGGTGGTGAATGTAAAGAATTGGTTCGGTAAAGCTTGGGGCCCTGAGGGCTCGGACATTATTTCAGCTGCTGCTGCTTTGTGTGTATGTGTGTGTGTGTGTGTGTGTGGTACAGGGACAGGTGGGCATCTCCATGTTATCCTTGCCTACATCTCTGTTTCCCTTAATCATTCATCCTCCATATCTATCAATCTTAAGTGTGTTTAGATTGTCTAAGTTTGCAATGATGGGTGTGTGTGACTGTGTATGTGACTGTGTGCGTGTGTGTGTGTGTGAAAGAGAGAGAGAGACACAGAGAGAGACAGAGAGAGAGAGAGAGAGTCAAATTGTATTTGCATGGGTGTTTGTGTGTCATTTCCATTTTTATCAGTGCAGCCCATACACTCATACTGTATTTGTGTGTTAGGGTTCGTGTGATCTTTATACTTGTCTGTATTTGCGTGTTTGTGCTTGTGTTTTGCACTTGTGTATGTGTGGGCTCACATTGCTATCCCCTACGCTGTGTTTGTGTGTGCGCGTGTGTGTGTCTCTGCCACGAGCCCCAGTGAGATCCAGCGAGCATGACGGAGAATGACAGGTTGATTTATGGCGAGGCTATAAGTAGAATGACTACTGCTAGAGAGAAAGAGAGAGAGTGTGTGTGTGTGTGTGTGAGGGGAAAAAACACCACAGAGAGGGGAAGAAAAGAGAGGTAGGAAAGGAAAGATGGTGGGGAGAAAGAGGGAGAGATGGGGTGACAAAAGAAGAAGAGATGGAGAGAAATAGGGAGGCTGAGGCTCTCCTCTAGAGGAGAGGAGTGAAAAGAGGAGCGATGGGAAGAAGCAAGATAGAAAGAGAGTAGAAAGGAGAGAGGGGGGTCAGAGAGGGACTGATTGGGATTGTGGGAGTGGGATTAAGTTGCCTATTTGCATACTGCTAAAAATGAAAGAGAGAAACTGCTACTACTTGAACAAAAAAAAATGGATGGAAGAAAAAAGAAAGACAGAAGGAGAGAAAGTTTAGTTCTTGTTTGTGAGGGAGCCTCTGAGTTGGTTTAGTGACAAACTCGGCTCACGTCGTGCAGCATTCTGCAAGTCTCAATAGGAAAATAACATTATCTCCACAATTACATTTACATTTTTAGACATTTAGCTGATGTTGTTATGCAGAGCGACATACACAGAGTGCAAATGAGCTTCAATTCCCAGATCAGTAACAACGCAAAGCAAGTAATATCCAGGAGAACGTTCGAGAGCCCCAACGATTGCTGCAACCGACACAGAAGAGAGAGGTGCTGTCAAGTCAAAGGTGTTATTTTGTTATATTCAGTCTTATTCTTTTTTTTATTAATCATCTTGTCATAGCAGCTGTCGTTTCACTGTCAGATGTGAAATCATATATGCTGAATTGAATGTAAAATTAGCATATTTTAGCAGGTTATGCAATCACAGTTAACATTTTATCTGACGTTTTGTTGAAGCCATTAAAAAGAGTGACTTAACTAACCGACACATGCTATGGTTTACTCTTTAAATACCATATAATTTCTTGTTTTTTATAGGATATCGATGTAGACTTTTGGCCTCCATGAAGGTAAATCCTCCTCTAAATCTCAAAGATACTGTACAACATGACTGGAGAGTGAAGGTTTTCCAGATTTCAGATTTTACACATTTCAAGATCAGTTTACTCGTCACGGGGAGGACTGCACATCCTGTGTGTCTAATGTCCTCTGTGGTCTGGCGGGAGCCTTTATAAAGACTGCCAAAATGACCCAGATGATGTCATCAGAGTTGCCTCAGCTTGAAGACTACAAATCTATCAAAGGATAGCACACAGTACAAACTGGGAGTTTGAAAAATATGAGCAGGTGTGGAGAGTTTAACAAAGAGATGCAGTCAAGTTGCCTTATAGGAAGTGTAGGAGTTTTTGGACTCTTTCCTGTCTCTTACATGTCCCCCAACTTTATGGAAGTGCAAAACTAAATTGCTGGAGTAATCCCAAATTAAGGAAGTACACCAAATTAAGAGGAGAAACCCTATAACCTTGCTAGTTTGCACTGTCATGTTGAATCTCTTGAGTAATCCAGAGAAACCATTAGAAAGACCATTTTAATGAACTGAATTTTGACTAATGATGTACGATATGATGTATGATACCAATGATGTGTATGAAATAACAGTGGAGGATCCTGGTCTTGTGTGAACAGCAATGACCAAAGATTGACCCACAACAGTAGAGCTGGACGACTACTGTAAACACAGTTTTAAAAACAAAAGAAAATCATAATCCGTTACAGAAGAACAGTTTGACCAGACAGTGAACCAATGATAAAGCAATTGACTTAAAGTCGATTTCTTAATTTACAGCCGTACTTCATTATGAAATGTCTGGGATAAGAAAATGGAAGAGAGGCGTATTCAATCACAGCGGGGCTTTTCATTTGAAACAGCGGACGGCATTCAGCATATTTTTTTCTAATTGGTTAATTCAATCTGAACTGTGTGTCTCAAAGTGAAGTGGAGATAACAGTTGTCATGAGATTTGTCGAGTTTAAAGGGAACCGAGAACAGTCTGTAACTCTCTCGCTGCACACACAGACACACACACACACACACCTGCCAGAACAATTGCTCCCATGACAACCTGGCAACCAAGAGGGCTTTGAAGCACACAGGTCAGTAAGTTGCGTGTGTGTGTGTGTGTGTATGTGTGTGATTTTTTTTAATAAACATCAGTTCAACCTACAGTTTTTATTTTATTTCTTTTTAGTGCTACTTCTTTCTCCTTTTTCTCCTTTTTTGCATAGGAAACAGCACTTATCCTGGTCTCTGCCCGCGGGTTGAAAGTGAGAGAATGTCGAAGAAATCAGGAAGAGCAATAACGAGTGATTTCAGGAGAGACAGAGAGAGAGAGAGAGAGAAATATGAGAGAGAGCAAGGTAGATAGAGATAGGGAGAAAAAGAGAGAGAGAGAGAGCACCGTCTTTGATCTCTCTCCTTGTGGGAGCTGATCTCGGCATGCAGCCAGAAAACCCTACGGCGCGCACACACACACACACACACACACACACACACACACACACACTCACACACACACACACACACACACACAGCAAACAGACGCACACACATATTTAGGTCTAGCTGGCCTGCTCCAGGGCTTTGTTGATTATTTCTGCTGGGAGGATCAAAGACGTCGAGGCCCCCCTTCTTCCCTCCTCCATCCTTCATCTATCCATCCTTCACCTACCTGTCTGTTCTCCAGTCCATCTGTCCAGATAGATAGATAGATAGATAGATAGATAGATAGATAGATAGATAGATAGATAGATAGATTTACAAGCCAATTTTAAAAGTCTACTTCACTGTCCTAACAGTAACAAATTCCATCTGGAAATGACACAATTTAATGTATTTGGGGTTTCTTAGCTTTTGAAAACTCCAGACTGACTTTATTGGGTGCAGTTTGTCAGTTGTCAGGATGGCCGAGCGGTCTAAGGCGCCAGACTCAAGGCTTGACTCCTTCCTGAGCAAAAGGGACTTCTGGTCTCCACATGGAGGCGTGGGTTCAAATCCCACTCCTGACAAAACGTTTACCTGCTGGTTTTTCATCCCTGATGTTTGATGTTTCTAACTCTGTTTCAGTGCAAAGCAGTTTCTTCTTGGTTATGTACATGTAGGAGTCTAGGGATTGCAAAAATCATTCACAGATTAATAAATTATACAACTAACTAAAGTAGCTGTACAACAATACATCAGCTGCACAGTTGAGCTTTACTGAGCTGATTTAAAGCAAACTAAAATGAGCTCTTTCTTACTAGTTTTGAGACAACATGACGCAACTAAGTTGGTACACAGTGCTGATACCTGTCTTTTCAGGAGCATCTGATCTGTCAGCACTGCTGCTACATAACTTAATGTGTCAAGGAAAAAATCTTAATATTTAGTAAACAGAAATCGAACTGGTCAAAAGACAGACACTGGAGTAAAAGTCACATAAGTGCTCTTAAGAGCCTATTCTCATAGGACTAAAACTTACCAAAATAGCATTTTTTTAAAGGATTTCATGATTTTTTAGTATTTGTGGCTTCTGTTACAGAAAGAAGCCCCCTGTGTTTTCAGAGAAGGAGCTTTGGGAGAGGATTAGTGGTTAGAAAAGTTCAACAGACAACTCGGAGACGCTCGCGTACTTGTATGTACAACTTGTATGACATTTTTTTTTGTCTTTTTACCGACTCGCTTCACACGCAGCTCCGCACATGGCATTGTCGAGATTTAGAAGTTGTGTGCGTCGGCTCTTCTGCAAGCCTCTTTGACCTACAGTTACCCATAACACCCTTCTCTGCACAGGTTTGCAGAGACATTCACGTTTATCTACAGAGAAGCATAATTCCAGCTTCACTGAAAGAAAGAGTCACATTAGGGCTGACAGAGAAATAACTGCAATGTGATGCTACATTCAAAGTTGAGAATGATAGTAAATACCATAAAACTTGTAAGTTGTTCACATGTAGCTTATAACATCCAGACTGACTTTGGTGTGCTTCAGTTTTCAGTTGTCAGGATGGCCGAGCGGTCTAAGGCGCCAGACTCAAGGCTTGACTCCTTCCTGAGCAAAAGGGACTTCTGGTCTCCACATGGAGGCGTGGGTTCAAATCCCACTCCTGACAAAACGTTTACCCGCAAGTTTCAGCTTGAATATTCGTATTGGCCTACAGACTTCAGAAACATGAAAGCAGCTCAGATTGCCAGAGGTTATATAACCACTACAGTGGA